>NW_025335568.1:3330503-3350025 GCF_004798865.1 Varanus komodoensis | reverse complement strand
AGCAGCAGCAGCAGCAGCAGCAGCAGCAGCAGCAGCAGCAGCAGCAGCAGCAGATCAGTTACATCACATGGTGAGGTTGGTGTCATGATGCCAAGTTCTTCCAGCCAAGAATATGGGAGTTGTAAACAGACAGTTGTGCAAAGTTCAGGTCTCTGTCGGACCTGCCTAGTGCCTCCCACTTGAGAGTAAAACACAATAAAATTGGAAGCAAAAACAAAGCACCAGTTAAATGGATAACACTACAGAACTTTAAAAACCCGGGAGAACAAGACGAAGTCCTTGCCTGGCTACCAGAAGGAATTCCATAATCAGGGTGCCACCACTGAAAAGACCCCCTCCTAGTCATTGTGAAAAAAATGCAAGTATTCAGATCCATCCAAGTAAATACGAAGTGCCTCTACATTTGCCTATTTGGTTTACTTGGCAAACTGGAATCAGATCTGGATTTTTGGTTACCTGTGATGTGATGTCCCCTTCACCTGAAGGGGACTGCTCATTCTTTGCAGTCTTCTCTGGAAGAAAATTGTATCTTGAAACAAACAGTTGTGGATTGGACTAGTCCAATTTGACACAGGTCTACTCAGAAACAAGTGCTAATAAGTCCAACTGGACTTAGTTCCCGGAAAGTTACTGTAGGTGCACAGCTTAAAACAAGAATCCTAAAGCATCAGCCTCCCCTCATCAGAGTTCCAATGTTTAGGTGAATCAAAGACTGGAGACGAAGAGTCGTGTGGAAATCAGGATCTGGGAATAAAAGGGAACCGCCTCAATGGAGTTGTTTTAATGAGCAATTCTGCATATGAGAGGCTTGATTGATCGTTATGCTTTCGACCGCATCCTTGCTTTTTGGGGCAACGCTGGCCTTAAAATAAATTGGATGTTTTGCTAAGAGGAAAAAAAACATATTTGAAATGATGATTTAATTCTCTCTCTCTGTGAACGTACATGTATTTATTTTGCTTCAGAATGTGTCCTATCTTGTTATGCTGGTCTTTTAAAATAATTATGCCATCCTGGTAGAATGCTTTATTGTGCGATGTCATTCTTTTATATCCAAATATTTGTAAGTCATGAGTCCCAAATGGCAGAAGGGCAGGCGATGGATTGTATAAATAAGTGAAAAGTTAGAACAGGCTCCTGGATGTGTCAGAGTGGGGGGCATCTTGGTCCCCTGCTCCCCAGTTCCTCCTGAACAGGGACCAGAAAGCCAAGAGGGGTGGAATCGTATTCTGCATTGGAGAACCCAAACTTCCACCAGACTAATTTCCAGTTGCCCCATTCTGCAACAGTCCTCTTCACCCTGGTGCCCTCCAGAAATGTATTGATGTGGGGATCTCAAGGTGACCCACACGATGGCTTGCCTGTCCATTTTATTCCCACAACAACCCCGTGGGAGTCAGAAGCTGGCACAAAGTCATCAGCTGAGTCACAAGGCTGGGTGGGGTCTCGAACCTGAATCCCCCAGGTCCCAGGCCATGAGTAATCACCAGGCCATGCTGGCTCTCTCGGTCCAGCTCCCATAATTCCCAGCTAGCATGGCCATCAGCTGGGAATTCTGGGCTTGAGGCTCAATGCCTCTGTAGGGGCTGTCAGACTGGGAAAGGCGCTCAGTGCACAGCTCTGGCTAAGGAGAAGTCAGGGCCAAGGACAGAGACCACCCCTTGGCCGCCTCCCCTCCCCCTTCGCTCGACTGACGCCTCAGACTCTAGTGGACAAGCTGGGCCATCTGGACACCTCGCACACTGCTGCTTGATATTACCAGGGCTTTTTTTGTCATAGAATGCACCAGAACGGCGTTCCGGCACCTTTTTTTCAATGGATTTTGCAAAGTGAGTTTGGCAAAGCAGATCAGCAGCAAACATCATTAGCATGGTGCCTGCAGGCTGCTATTGCGTCTGCGATCTGCTATCTGCTAGTGAGAGAGAGCTGCTCCCCTGCTCGGCTTGGGATTGGTGTGTGTGCTTACTGCCGGCGGCGACGTGAGTTCCGGCACCTTTTTTTTTTTTTACAAAGAAAGCACTGGATATAATTGACATCCATATTTAGAGTAGACTTAATGGAGGAGGTGTTTTGATCTACAGAGACCTACAAGGCTCGGGATCACAATGCCTGCTGGAGCATCCCTCTGACCACAATCAGCCCAGGCTCTGCCACCAAACTCCAGGGCCGGCCTCCAGCTGCCACCTCCGAGGGAGGTTTGGTTGGGGGCAACAAGACGGAGGGCCTTTTTAGTGGTGACTCCGCAGTTCTGGAATGATCTCCCCACTGAGCTCTGCCTGGCACCAACTCCAGCATTGTTGCAGCACCAGCTTAAGCTGTTCTCTATTGCAAGGCATTTAACTAGTACATTGGGGCTTTGTCCGCCAACTCCCAGCACGCCCCAGACAGATGTGCTGGCAGCTGGAGGGCTCCTTTTTCTCTACTCTTAGGGGGGCACCCCCAAGATTAAGGTTTGTTCTCCTATCGCTTCCTCCTGCCCCACGGCGCCTCTCCGGCAGGGCTCACAGCAGAGCGCCCCCTTTCCGCCGCTCCAGGTCCTGGCCTCAGGGCCGGCGTCAAGGCTGCGAGCTAAATTAGGTGAAAGCCTCAACATGCAGGTGGCATCTCTGTGCCCTCGGCAGATATTGATTTCAATAGGAATCGTGTTGGCCACGCTTGTCCCCTGCTATCGGAGATGGAGAGCAGGCATTGTTGCCTTTCTTTCCGGCTGTTAATAGCAAGGATCAACCTTCCCTCCGACTTGGGCTGCAAGCGCTCCTGCGGCAGCTGACAAGAGGAAGCAGCGGCAATACAAGGGCACGGCTCGGGGGCAAGCGACCGGCATCCCAGGGGATGAAGGCGCTGCTTTCACCGGGCTTTTGATCTACCCTTGGACAAACAGAACCGCTACAAAGGCACCCGCAGCAAATTGATTTGAACAGAGCTTAAGAACCTCTCTAATTGCGGTTTCAGTACCTCGTGGCTCAGCTGTCAGTGCTCCGGCTCCCTGTCTGTCTTTCCCAATCTGCGGGATGGCCGTTCTCCCGCTCGGTCGCGGGGCGGGTGAGTGCCACGGTGTCCTCACCTTGGATGGATGTCTCCTCCGGACACATAAGGAGAACATTTTCCCTCTTCTAACTAGAAGCCCTTATCAGCCCACCGCCTTGGGCTGTTAACTTGGGAAGCTGCAAGGCAAAGGGCAACCCAAATTATTAAGGGGTTGGAGTGGCTCTCATGGAAGGGGAAATGATGGACTATGGGACTTTTCATCCTAGAAAAGGCAATTGCTTTGCCTGTTGGGCAGTTTAGGAAAGGAATAAATAAAAGGAACATAAGAAAAACACATAAATGAACTCATGGTGTGGAGCAAGAGCAAAGGGAGAAATGGTCCTCCATCTCTCCTACGATCGGAAGCCAGCGGGGGCACCCCGTGCAGCTGAACAGAGGGAGATTCAAGAGACAAAGAAGATGCAGCGCAGAATTAAGCCCGGGGAGCTGGCAAAACAAGACGCACAGGTGGCCACCTGTTTGGGCTGCTTCAAAATAGGGTAGGAGGAGTTTCTGGAGGGAGAGGACCAGTGGAAGCTGCCCATCGTGATGGAGATACAAGACCCTCCACCAAGGGGCAGGAGGAGGCTTCTGCAACCGTCCCGCTTGTCGGTCTCCTGGGGCAGCGGTCCAGCCCCTGTGTGAGCCACGGAGATGGGCGGCAGAGCCTCCGTTTCCACGTGGGCTGAACACCCAACACACCTGGCGATCACCAGGATGGAAGAAGGTGAATCATACCGAAGCAACCTCTGCAACCTCCCATGTTGTCTTTCTCATCAGGGTTCTTTGTTGTTATTTAGTCCAAGGTTGTGCCTGACCCATCACGACCCCATGGACAGCATTCCTCCAGGCCTTCCTGTCCTCCGCCATCCTCGGAGTCCACCTAAGCTCACACCCACTGCCCCAGTGGACCCCATCCAGCCACCTCATCCTCTGCTGCCCCCTTCTTCTTTTGCCATCAATCGTTCCCAGCATCAGGCTCTTCTCCAGGGAGTCCTTCCTTCTCATTGGGTGGCCAAAGTATTTGAGTTTCTCACACACGGGTACTTCCTGGCATTTAGAATTAAAAGTGGGAGGGCGGAAACTGCCAAAGTTCTCCAAAGTTCACTGCAAAGCACAGTGAAGTGAAGTCTCCTCTCATTCCTCTGCTTCCTCTCATTCTCATTTGCTACCCGTCCACCCCCCCCCCCCATAGTCCCCAGTTCATCTGAACACTAAAAGGATGCATTTCAAACAGGAAGGTAAACAGTTCCTCCACCGACTAAAACATAAACACATACATTAAAGGTTGCCTTTTTAAAAGCCCATTTTTCAAAGTGACCATTTTTTTCAAATGTGGATGCAAATTTTGGGAATGTATTCATGTCATTGGAGGACATGAGCTCCCATTTGTGCTGGGGCTTGAAAATGGGGCATTTTCTGCATGATTTGCAAACTGAAACTAAATTCTCAGCCCTCCCTATTAAAACTAAAACGAAGCTGCTGATGCCAGCGCTTCACAGGGCAAATGGGATCGTCTTTTCAGCAAGCTGAGACAATTGATCTAATGGCCAAGAATGGAAAGACCAAATCAGCAACACACCTACAATCCGCTGCACCTGTTTCATGTTTCTTTACAGAGCAGCAGCAAAAAAATATTACATTTCCAAGAGAAAAACGTGTTCCTGACAGAAGAATGGCGGTGGGTGGGAAATTTATCTCTGAAACAAATGAACACGAGAGTGAAAGAACGCATTGTCTTTAATCTGACATTTAAATATATATACTGTTCCACACTATGAATGTAACCAGATTTTGAAGATTTTAGTACAAGCCAGGATGTAAAACACAGACTTAAACAAGATCAGTGGATGTTCATCGCTTTTAATTTTTTATCAACAAGACTTTAAAATATAGCTCTCAAAATCGTATTTGCTTCCAGAGATAAATAGACAGTGAAGGCAGGTGGGGAGCCTTCCCACCGATTCTTCCAGCTGAAAGGCATTTTTAACATCTGAACTTTTGTTTTTTAACATTTGCAATTATAGATATTCTTGGTTTTAGAAAAAACAGTGGAGAAACCTAAATGATCCAGCCCAAAATTAAGTTTCCATGGATTTCAACGTGCACAGGAATCTTTCAGCATTGTGAACTCTGCCCCAAGCCTGCCTCTTCTATCCATCAAACCCACGGCCATTCGCAGCCTCTCCGCTCGCATGAGCACAAAAGCTGCCATGGATCAGGCGCATCTGGTCCAGCGTTCTGTTCATAGCCAACCAGCTGTCCCCACGGGAAACTCAAAGCAAGGAACAAGTCGCAGTGCTCTCCTTGCCATGTTCCCCTGCAACCTGTGCGCATAGGCACACTGCTCTCCTATGGTGGGCAGCATAGAGCCATCGGGACTGGTGGCCACAGAGGGTTTTCTCCTCTGTGACTTTGTCCAGTCTCTGTTTAAGGCCACCCAAATTGGAACCTGGCTCCCAAGAGTCCCTTGGACCACAAGGCGATCAAACCAGTCAGTCCTAGAGGAGATCAGCCCTGACTGCTCTTTAGAAGGCCAGATACTGAAGGTGAAACTCAAATACTTGGCCACCGAATGAGAAGGAAGGACTCCCTGGAGATGAGCCTGATGCTGGGAACAATTGACAGCAAAAGAAGGAGGGGGCGGCAGAGGATGAGGTGGCTGGATGGAGTCACTGAAGCAGTGGGTGTGAGCTTGGGTGCACTCCGGGGATGGTGGAGGACAGGAAGGCCTGGAGGAATGCTGTCCATGGGGTCACAGAGGGTCAGGCAAGACAGTGGCTCCCATCGCTTGCACATCCCGCCATGTCTCCCCGACATGACTTTTCTCCAAAACACTCCGATGTGGGACCTTTCCTCATGCCAGAGTTCCTCCTTGATCACTCCAGAAGCTCTTCTCCATGCTTTTTCCAACACTGCAGTGCCCCTTCTGAGCAGCGGTGATGAGAACTTGACCCTCCATCCTCCGCTTTGAGTACCCTGCTGGATCCTTTGCTCGGTCTAGGCACTCTCCAGCCCAACTCCCCGAGGATCTGTTAAATGCAACCCATCTCTGCACAGAGAACATCATCCTTTGCCCAATATTGCTGATTCCCAAGGACACGGCTCCGTCGGTGCACTTCAGAGTCCGTGCAGCGCACCAGCAGCGCTCAGCAAGGTGGCACGGGCAGCCTCCCTGCTTGGAGTGCTGCAAAGAAATTGGATTCAGGAGGAAGAAAAAGAATTCCGATAGGAAGAGCTGTGCATTGTGTTTGGAGGCACATGCCTTTGTCTCTCCTCGGAGTTCTCTCCATGAAGGGTCTCCATGGCTGAACCCGATGAGCGCTGGCAAACAATTTCCTTCTCCTCAGGCTCAGCAGCTGCAGGATCTGATTGTTTTCAGGCCTAGGTTCTTTCCACTTTGAAAGCACCAAATCTGCGAGTTCTGGTAAACTCTTATCAGAAATGAACTGGAAGGAGATTCTTGGGCAACTCAACTGGCCCAGTCAATAGGCCCTGTTATTTCCAGCATGGAGGCCGCCGTGATGTACTGCCCTCCTTTCTGGCAGGCTTCTCCTCTTCAACACAGCTGCTGAAGAGGAGAAGCCTGCCAGAAAGGAGGGCAAGGGCAAGGGGGAAAGGCGACCCTCCACATCAGAATCCGGGTTGAAGACCCAGGGATTCAAACAGCTAAACCCCCAAAGTCCTGGGGCTAGGAGGGAAAGTGTCCTGCAATTTGTAGCTTACTCAGCCAGTGTGCTGGGAATAAAGGGCATTTTTCAGCCTATGTGTATGTAGGATTCAGCCCTTGAAATCTAAAGTTGCTTCCATCTGGAATAGGAAGGAGGGAGTGAATTTCAGTAAATGCTTATCTTAGCCAAACAGAAGCAAAACTCTTATCCATTCCCTACTGTAAACACATCTCCTTTTTATTCCAGTTTTGCTGTTGCTGCTGCGTGTCCCTCAGAGAATCCAGGAGAAAGGTGGTGCAAGTCGGAATTTTAAACCCCAGACTAATTGGTCTTACAGTGGCCTCCCTTCCTCCTCTCACTTCAGCTGCAAAGTCCAGCAGCCACCCGTCTTTTCTCTCCACCAAGCCCACCATTCTATGGTGCACAACCGCTTCTGCATTTCCAATACCCTGTAGCAAAAAACAAAAGACAGTTTGCTAACCTTGATATATGTGCGGGTACAAAGAAATATTTGGAGCATGGACAGTTTTAAACTTTAAACTCAAATCAGAGCATTATCATGGCTCCAGGAAGGAAATACATTTATCTGGGAATAAAATCTTTATTTTTTGTAAGAAAGGATGCTCTCTCTCTCTCTCCCCCCCCACCCTCTCTGAAGCAAAAATACTTAGTGAGCATCTGCAAACATGCGCTTGCCCACAATGGCCCAGGAGCTGACACTTGTCCCCTCACCTGTCACCCTTTGTGCAAACCCTTGCAGCCCCCAGGGGTGAGAAGCCCTGGACTTCACCCCACGGTCCAACCCCGGTGGCATCCCAGTGGAAAGATGAGCCTAGCGAGAGTGCACAGAGGGTTCAGTCTGGCAATCAGTAGCCCTCCTTTTTAGAAGCACTAGGTTTCTGCAAACACAGAAAGACCTGGACTCAGTCTATGTCCATGTAGGAAAACGGTTCTCAGAATGATTTCAAAGTGCAGAAAATAAAAGCCAACCAAATAAATAAATAAATAATCAGAATAGAATGTTCCAAATGCAGGAGGAGAATCACTTGATTCATCGTTTCCTGTTGGCAGCTCTGGGAAGGAAGGGGCCAGCGTCTACCACTGGAACATCCAGAGCCAGGGACTGATGGAGGTCTTGGAGCAAAGCGGGAGGCCCAGGGGCCAAGGCAGAGTCATGGAATCATAGAAGAGCAGAGTTGGAAGGGGCCAGGAAGGCCATCGAGTCCAACCCCTGCTGGTGCAGGACACCAAGTCACACCACCCCACTCGGAGGGCTGTCCAGTTTCGCCTTGAATGTCTCTGGTGTGGGAGAGCCCCCCACCTCTCCGGGCAGCTGGTCCCACTGTCAAATTGCTCTGACAGAGAGGAAACTTCTCCTGATGTTCATCCTGCATCCATGTTGTCGCAACTTGGCTTGATCATTCCGTGTCCTACACTCTGGCATCGGCAAGAAAAGATCCTGTCCTTCCCCTTTGTGAGGGCCTTTGAGGCGCTTAAGGGGCAGGCGAGGGTCGCTGCCTGGCAAAGGTGCGGTAGGACCGGAGGCCACTGGCCCCAGCTGGCACGGACAGGCTGCACTGCACCCGGGGCTCCTTCCCGGGGGGTCCTTCTTCCAGCCCTGCCTGCGGATGCCAGGCCTAAACAGGGGGCTTCTGTGCCCTGCCTGCACTGCGAAGGCCTGCCCACCTGCCCATCCCCTTTGCCAAAGCAGCCCCCCTTTCAGCGGTCCTCCCCCCTCCCCTCCCCTCCCACATAAGGGCATGAACCACACCCCAGTGCCATATTCTTGCCTGGGGGAAAAGCTGAAATGATACCGCTGACTAAGCCCACGCACTTAATTGCTGTAATCTCTTGCCTGTTAAATCTGATCTCTCCCTTATCAGCATTAATAACTCCCAATTAGTGAGGCAGTGATCGGGGAGCACTGGCTGCAGAAGCCGCTTTTGGTTCCTTTGCCTTCCTTTTCCAAGAAAAGGCAGCCGGGCATGAGCAGCCCGCAAAGCTTGGCCTCCGGCCTCTGCGCTTCTCTCCCCAGCAGCGGGGAGCCGGCTGTGCCTGCCCGGGACCCTGCACGCGTGAGCCTCCATGCTCCGAGGCAGCCTACCCAGACTTGCGGCGGTCTGGCTGGCTGCTCTTGGAACGAGGATGCCCTCTGGAAGACGGACCGTCCCGTCCGTGCAGCACAGCCTCTCTTCTGATGGGCAGCTCACGCTGACTTGTCCCTGCGGGGCGGTTTTGCTCAGGCTGCTCGGGAGGCGTTCTGCCCTTCTGCAAACCAGAGCCAGGCCCTCCTGTAGTGCTCCGAACGATCCACCCCATTTTGCTGGAGGGAGGCCGCCTTTCTGGGAACGACATTATCCATGTGTTCCCTGCTGATTTCGAAGAGGGCAGCGCAGATCTGTTTCCCTCCACGTGTGTTTGGGGGCTCTCTTTTGATTTCATTCGGGCAGCCCTTAATTGAGCGCTGCCTCACTCTCCTTCCCCCGCCTCCCCTCCCAGTGCAGTCCACTTTCCAGCTTCCTCTCCGAACACACCGGAGACTCCCCGCCGAGTCCATTCCCCTTTCCTGACTTTGCTGCCGGAGCCACTTCTCCCTGCGAGGTATTTTCCGGAAGCAGGTAGGATAGACACCCGCCATCTGGTCTCAGCCAGTTTCTGTGCTGTTCGTTGGCCATATCTGCGCACACCAGCTTTATACCTACCTTGGAGAGACAGCTCAGCGTGAGGCAAAACAGGTTCCGACCTCAACCTCTCTGGTCAGTCATGTGGAAGAATGAAAGGGGTGGCGGCGGGAGGGGGGGGGCAGACTAGACTTCTTGCAGAAAAGCAGCACATAAAGCCTAAACTAAACCTCTGCTCTCCGACACGCTGCTTGGTTTATGTTCTCATTTTGCTTTGCTTTGTGCAGGTGTCAGTAAGGCTGACCCAGTAGACCTGAGAGATCAAGCAGCCCAGTTCACCTGGACAGTCCTTGCGGGACTGGGATTGGGCACCTGTGTACCTGCAGGGAGTAGAACCATCACGGTCATGGAAACCAGCTGGGAGCCGCAAAAGGGCTTTAATGGTTGCTCAGCCCTGCCTAGTTTTGCTAGCAGCTCTTGCGTCTTTGCAGGCCTTACCTGGCACCTACCTTTACACCTGCCACGTCTTCTTCCAGCCTTGTTCTTGGCTCCACCTGACTTTCAATGTTTGTAATACTTTATTTTAAGCTGCCCTCATAATGCATTTGAGAGGCAGGTTTAACTTTGAATGCTGCCTTGACAAAGGAATGACAATGAATCTGGAGCCTGAAGTTTTCCTTAGAATGGCTCTGTTTCAAAATGAATAGAATATAAAATAATAAAATAAAATAGGTGCTGTTCCTGCCTCCATCCCCTTTTCCTCGGACTGGCTCAGAATAATGCTGCTTCCAGGGCATTCTGGGAGACAGAACTGTATCCGTCAGCAGCCAGGATGACCTCCACCTTTGACACTGCTATGAGAGAGGGAGAGGCATGGTAACCTTGCCTCTACGAATTCTTCCAAATATTGCCATCACAAAATAGAGTTGGAATTGGGGATGAGCGAGGAGTCAGTTTGAAGGCAGGAATTCACCAGACTCCCTGAGCGCAGCTCCTCAGGCTCTGGTCCAACTTGCAGCAGCCTAGAGTCCAAGTGCCTGGCAAGTGTTCCCATGGTTCCTGGAAGAGCTCGCCAAGGATCGAGTCCCATGCGCTGTGCCCTCCACCATCGGAAGCAGGTGGCCACTGGAAATGGAGCCAGGCACAGGTGCTCGCAGAAAGCTGCTTCCCAGCCCACCGCTGTCGAAGGGCAGAGGTGTGAGCGCATGCACCATGCGCCAGGCACCACTCGTGGTGATGAACGTCACCCATTATGGCTGGGTGCAGCACATGGGCAAGGCCACCAGTTGGGCATCCGGGGGGCTGTGGGAGCTTGTGGGCTACCGCTTGGCTTGGCTTGCTTTGCAGGACTGGGCCAGACAAGAGGGGAAGCTGGAGACAGAACTGAGAAGCGTTCATCCCATTATGATGTCCAATCCTAAACTGGCCTGTGAAGGGAAAGGGTAGGACCACATTTCGTTGAGTGTCGCAACGTATCGGCCACACTCCAGAAGAGCTCACGGTGGGATGCAGGGCTCTGGACACCTCTGGTTGCCAGACACGTTTTTCTCGCAAGATTTGGGGTGAATGTTGAGACTCCTGCTGGTCTGAGGGGAAAGACTAGCTCCCCGCCCCCCACCCCCAAATCCTAGCCAGTGGGCAGGAGCTCACGGGACTGGCTGTAGAAATTGCCTTCCAGTCCTGGTGGCCAGATGGGCCCGTCCACCTCCGCTGAGGCAGCTTAGAGGGCAAGCAGCTGCGGCTCAGTCCTCCCACACGGGGAACAGGCACACAGTTTAGGAGGACCCCCTGGAGGCAGCGCCAGAGTTCGCCTCTTCCCCTGCCCCCTGAGGTGGCTGCCTCACTCTGTCTCATGGTGGGGCTGGTCCTGCTTCTTGGGAGAAACATGAGTTTGTCCCAGAGGTGTCCAGAGCCCTGCATCCCACCATGAGTTCCACGGGAGGTGGCTGAGGCCCCATCGGTGCGGGTGTTCAAGGATAGGCTGGGCGTGCACATGGTGGGCATGTCTGAGTGGAGCCGGCTGGAGCAGGGGGTCAGACTAGATGGCCCGGGAGACCCCTTCTGACTCGCTCTGTTTCTATGGTGCTGGAGGTCAGACTAGGTGGTCTGGGAGCCCCCTTCTGACTCTCTCTGTTTCTATGTTTCTACATCTGGGGGAGTCTGAAAAAAGTGACTCGGTAAATCTGCTGATGTTCCTGGAGGGGTATTTGTCCTTCTCTGGCTCCCAGAAAAGTGTCCTTGTCTGGGGCTGATTTCTCTGCCTCCTTGTCTTGCTCGTGGACACTTCCGGGGGGAAAGCGGATCCCCAAGAACTGGCTAAGCCGGATCCAATTTGTTGTGGATAATCTTTTAAGGCACAACCTTGAGTCACCCAACCATTTCTTCTGTCAAAGGAGGAAATTTGATTTAGGCTGGAGGGAAGGCGGAATTCCAGCTAAAGTCAGCAAAGATGTAGATGATAACACTGAGAGAGATGGAATAGAAATGAAGTTCTGACAGAATGGATTTTTCTTGTGCTTCTAGGCAGACTTATGGCAGCTTTTTTGTTAAGTGATTTTAAAAGAGCCACGCTTAATTTCTAAAGGAGAGAGGAGGGAGGAGGGAATGCAGCTGGGGAAAATACTTTGATCTGGAAGTTGTGCCCCGTTGGAGGCTGACGGGCCCGAAGGCAGTGGGACGGTGTATTACCTCTGGGTTTTAGCTTGAACCTTGAAGGAGCTCTCCATGGTCCTGAAGCCTGGTTTCACAAGAGGTTCGGCATTATGGATAGCATCTGGAAGAAACCCAAGAGGGATACTCCACCCCAAGCTGCTCTTCTCAGCTGGGTTCAGAAAGCAAGGTAACCCACATTTCAGCAACACCCGTCGTTCAACGGCAACTCACACTCAGTGCCATAATTACCCCAAATTGCATAATGGATCAGCGTGTCGGCCCAAACCGATCTGCCTGTAATGCTCACCTTTAGAGCAACGCGTTCTGGCCCACCTCCATTGGCTCCCTGTAACCCCTAGGCTAGGTCAGGGTGCTGGATCCATCCCACGGGGCCTTTTATGGCCTGGACTGCAAGACCTGACAGAAGGCCTCTCCCAGCTTGAACCTGCAACCCACATCCGGGGCCTTCTTCCAATCAGCATCTCTGAGCATGGCTTGGAAGGTGGCCTCAAAGCAGAGGGCCTCCCACTGAGTAGGGGTGCTCTTCCCACTGAGGCCTGCCTGACTCCCACACTCTCCTCCGTCCAGGGCCAGGTTAAGGCAGCCCTCTCCTCTCAGGCATCTCAGCAGCCGTGATGGGGCATCCAGGCCAGGCAGCCCAGCACTTTTCCTTAGCTGTTCCTCCCTCCTCCCTAGACGAGTGACCCGCCATGGCGTCTCCATCGCGTTGTGCAGGCAGGCGGCACGGGCACAATCTGTCGGAAAGGGCTCTTCCCAAGCCCAAATGCAGGGGAGGTGGAGCTTCCCCAGAGAGGAAAACCTCGCTGATGAAGGGGCCTCGATTGTGTGGAAGCCCCCAGGCTCATGCAGCAAACCCTGCAGGAGGGTCTTTACTGCATGGAATGGCCTGCGTGGGTTAAAGGCGCATGACCAGGCCAAGATGCCAGCCGCGGGCAGCTCAGCCCCACTGCCTGCCTGCACTCAGGAAGCTCAGAGAGGAGAACTTTGCTTTTTCCGAGTGTTTGTGGGGGCCCTGGTGGCAGGTGCTTTGGCTCTCTGAGCTCATTGAGCATCCTAACCAGGAACACCTGTCTTTGAACCGGTAGGGATGCCACGGACCAGCACCGTTGCACTGCAGAACTCAGCAGGCGCCCATCTGCCTGGCATGGAGAGAAACGTGATTGCTGCTCAGCACTGCAGGATAAATTGCCGCTGAAGGCTCGTGGGCGGAACCCCATTCAAAAGAGGACAGCCACGGGGAGACGGCAGGTCAGCGAGCCCCCTCCGCAGCACGCCCCTCTTGGAAACGCAGGGCGCTTCCCACAGGGGACTCCAACAGTGGCCCCTTCAGGTGGTCCAGCCAGTGGCTGCAGAGAGAGACTCCCCAGGCTGCAGCTGAGTCACTGCTGAACTCTGGCCATCTATTTCAGGCCTTATCACCCCAGTTCAAACAACCGGGCAAATCAAAGCCCTCACTTGTTTTGTTTTGCTTTTCCTTAAGAGCAAGAAAGGGTGGTGGCTGAAATCACATGCCCACTGCCTCTAAAAGAAACAGAAATTCTGCCACTGTTAAGCGCAAATCCCCTAGGAAATTCAATTGGTTTCTCTCTCAATTACAGATGCAGAGTTTCTGGAATGTGTTAATTTCACCAGGTGGGAACCTCCAGGGAAATGTCTTTGCTTCAGAGACTGATGGGCAATTCTTTCATACCAGGAGTATGGAGGAATTTGTTCGGTTTGCATTTTAATGTAAATTTACCTGATTCTGCACTTTCAAACCAACACAAGAACCAAATCATGGTTAATGCTTGAAATGTTCCTTGACTTTTGCAGTGGAGTATTCTAATAATGATAAAAAGGATACAAAAAGCATATATTCATGAAATGAATGCTAAAAATGGTGCAGATTAGGAAAATGATTGCAAAGATATGTGTATTAGAAATACATACCAACACACATGTGTCAGGAGAAATGTGAGCCAAAATGTATACCAATGTTCATACAAAGTTAAAAAGGAAAATTCTCAAAGTTTGGTATTCGCTGAAAACAAGGTTGTGAAAGTAAGAAGCTAAGAGGAATCAATACTGACAGATTTATTCCTCTGCATTTGGCACTTTTGTCAACATCTGAATGGAAGATTGCTTTATGCTAATTCTGATCATGGGCTTTGCTCAGCCAGCCCCCCTCAGCCTGGTGCCCTCCAGATGCACTGAACTACAACTCCCATCAGTCTTTCCTGCTGATGCTACTGGAGGACCTTACAAGGCCTAAACTTACTTAGAAAGGTCTCCAAAACCCTCCGAGAAGGACAGTCTTCCTTGGCTCATTCACATCTGAACATGGATGAAAATGTTCACCTTCTTTAAAGTGTCAGCTGCCACTCAAAAGGGTTGGGCAGCTACGGTGGAGTTTGGACATGCTGGCTTTCTCCAACATGTGAAAGGTCCGTCTTTTATTTTTCATGGCATCCTCCTGGAGCCTTGGCAAAAGAACCCTTTTGGTCTGGAAAAGGCGGCAGAGTCAGAGCAACCCAGAGCAACTGGGTCTTTTCAGCCTGGAGAAGAGGAGACTCCTAGGGGGTTTGTTGGCGATGTATAGGCACGTGAGGGGGTGCCACACGCAGGCGGGTAGAGACCTGTTCTCCCCTGCGGAGGAGGGCAGGGCATGTTCTGATGGAGCCAAGCTCAGGGAAGCAAGGTTCAAGGTGGGTGCCAGGAAGCACTTCCTGACGGTTAGGACCCCGAGGGCATGGCATGGGCTTCCACAGGAGGTGGTTGAGGCCTCATCGGTGAGGTGCTCAAAGATAGGCTGGACCTGCACATGGTGGGCATGTCATGAGCGGAGCCGGCTGGAGCCGGGGGTCAGACTAGATGACCCGGGAGGCCCCTTCTGACTCGCTCTGTTTCTCACTAGAGCAGAGGCCTTGACAAGGTCAAGGATGCACTAACCAACGCATATATGGGTGCGCAGTGCAGATACGTGTGAACGGCCACAGAGCCTTCATGTCACCACCCGGCCAAGAAGGGACATGTGGGGAATCCCTCTTGTGGGTGGGAATCTATCCGGTCGCCTGCGCTTGGCTCCTCTTTCTCAGGGCCCTGAGTCCGGCTTCTGGGTGAGCACAGCCTGCATTCGTGGGGCACGACCAGGAATGGGGCCCCAGGCGCTGTGCAAGCAGCAATCCTTCTCGGTGCTGGTCCAGCAGAAGCTCTTTCTCCTGTGCACGATTCAGAAGCCAGCTGCCCAACCTTGCTTCTCTGAGCATTTGGAGATTTCCTCTTGGCTCGGCTAATTCCAGGTGGGGTCTGACTAGCGAGGAGTATAGAGGAACCACTACTTCTCATGATTTGGAAGTCATACTTCTGTTCATGCATCCCAAAATAGCATTTGCCCTTTTGGCGGCTGCAGCGCATTGTTGGCTCCTGATAACACCTTAATCCATACACGAAGAGGGAGGGTTTGCGGTGAGGTGGGATGTTACAGTGAAAACCATCTTTTCCTCGAGCTCTTTGCTCCGTGAGCAAAAGCGGTGTGTCTCCCTAGGAAATCAGCAACTCTTTCTGTGGAAAGGGAGTGTCGCAAAAACTGGGCGTAGCCCATTTTTTCAGCTGAGGTCTTGGGGGCTCGCCCTGCGACCTGCCGGGCACGGAGCAGGTGCTTTGGTGGTGAGCTCCACACCCCCTGCCCAGCCCTGGAGGTGTGTTTCCAGCTGCCCCCCGGTGGCTCAAGGTGCGCTGTTGGCACACTTGCTTGGCAGCAGTCGACCAGCTTGGAAAGTAGCAATTCCTTAGTCTGTTGGGAGTTGCAGGTGTGGAGCTCTTCTCACCTCTGGTGGCATCTTGCTCGTGTTTATTTATTTATTATTTATTTGATTTATACCCTGCCTTTTTCCTACAAAGGGCTCAAGGCAGCTTACATCATTCTCCTCCTCCATCTTATCCCCACAACAACAACCCTGTGAGGTAGGTTGGGCTGAGAGTCTGTGACTGGCCCAAAGTCACCCAGTTGGCTCCATGGCTGAGCGGGGACTTGAACCCAGATCATCTGAGTCCCAGTCCCCGCTCTTAACCACTGCACCACACTGCCTCTCTCTGAAGTGTTCCATGCACTTCATTATTCATACACCAGGCACAGGAAATGGGATGCGGGGCGACATCCGAAACTGGGCCGTGGGATCTTCCCACACTGGGGCTGCATAATGCACACCTGACTTTCTGAATGGATGTTCTGCAAACGAGAGCCTTCTCCTCTTCTGCATAGGTGGGCTGTTTTTGTTGCAGCGCGGCGGTGCCTGCATGAAGTGCGTGTGTGCGGGACTTCGCTTGCAGTCTTGTCAGGTTGGAGGGTGGCAGAAGCACCCAGTGTTCCGAGGCGATGTCTGTATTTATTTATTTAAAACAGTTACATGCTGCCAAATTGTGCCACAGCACCTCTGGGCGGCTCACAACCACAAGGTAAAAACACAATAGAAACCAACAACAGCACATCGGAAATAAAATAGCAACGAAATACAAGACGAAGGTCATACGGCAATTAGTTATTAACCTATTTTTAAAAGGGAAAGTCGTGTTCTGGATGAAGAGCTGGCGATCTCCCTCGGGGTTGCCTTTTCTTCCAGGGAGTCCTCGTTCCCCTCCCTTGCCTGCTCCCACCCGTCCTGCAAGCTCGGCAGGCTTGGGGCCACCATGAGAGCTTGGCGGCTGCGTATGACCTTCAGCGCAGGACTTCCCATTGTGGCTCAGCACCCAGCTCAGCCTTCTACAATCTGGGTGTCTTCTAGGGACACAGGGCCCCACTGTTCCCTGCCACCCTGGACCAGAGGGTGGGAGCTGCACTCCAACACACTCCAACACAGTATGGTGCAATGGTTGGAGTGGAACCCTGCTCCAACCATTGCGCCATACTGCCCTGCTTTCTTGGCTGCTTTCTTACCATGGCCTCCACCTGCCATCCGTAGCTACAACCATGATGCTACATGGCAGAGAGAAGAACACTTCCTGCAGAAGGAATGTGCCCAGTGAGGCCCTTTGGAGTAGCCTCCCACTCAAGAGAGAGGTGCAGGATGACACGGGGGGGGGGGGGCATGCAGCCTTCTGTGAAGGCGCAATTCTCCATCCTTTCGATCTCACTGCTGGAAGGATGGGAGGGTCAGCCATAAAGGGAATGAAGGAAGGCCACCCCCATCAGCTTTGCTGGGACACCGGCTCTCCCTGGCTCCTTCTGTCCCAGTTTGTGCTGATTCCAGTTGCCAACTAGAACAGTGACCATGTGACCTTAGTTGCTGGTGTTTTCCTTTTCCCTCTTCTTCTTGTTTTCCTTTTGTGCTGTGTTATTTAGATGGTGACCCTCCAGGCATGGGGTGTCTTCTTTGTTATTGATGCCATTTTGAAGGAAGTTTGGGCTGGAAAGTTCTAGGAAAGAAGAAAGAAAGAGAAAAGAATGAAAGAGCAGGTAACCTGTGTTATACCTGGTTGCATCAAAGAAGGGATTTTAGCGGCTTTGCCTGCTGTTTCACATGGTTGCAGCAGGGAGAAAAACTCTCTTCTTCAAAATGCTGGAAATTATATCCCCCACCGCCCCTCCAGCATCCCTCTCTTTCTAGCTCCCCCGCCCACTGCAGCACACTGCCCCTCTGTGACCTGAGTTAGGAAAGGGTTACAGAGCATCCTGAGCTGGGCCAGATTTGCAAGGCTCTGTCGCTGTAAATCTTTCTTCACCAATCACTCGCCAGATGCTGTATTTTCTGCAGGATAACCATCTGGACTCAAATAAATCCCACTATTGCAAACTGGCCATTATTCTTTAGGTTCTTGCCTGTACTTCTTTCTCATAAGTACATTGTAATTCCTTCCCAGAGAGGGAGGGGGAGAGGCGGAAGGGCACATTAGTGAGCAGCGTCTATAAAGAAAACTGTGAAAGGACAGGAGGGGAGAAAGCGGTGCCTCTCCTTGGCAAAATTCTGTGCGAGTGTTTTGCGTGTGCCCCAGCTCTGCCTTCACTGTCCCGACCAGGAGTCCATCATACGTACAAGAGGCCCTGGTCTTAGCTCTTAAAAGCAAGGTTGCTTAAATCAAGGTTGCAGGGATTCTGGCTGCACCTTTGAAATCTCAGGTGAGTCAAAAGAGGCACCTTTGGCATCATCATTCAGGTTATTCTTATGCCACCAAACGTGCGATGATGTTCTACAGCAGGGGTGCTCAATGCCCATCATGCTGGGCTCCCCAGTTTCCTGGAGAAAAGTCTGCTGTTATCATTAAACTGCCCCCAGACTGAGCCGGGAATCTCACTTTTAAGAAGTTTCTGCTAAGGGCTTGTCAAAATCTGCTTTGGTGCAATTTCTGCCTGTTGGTTCTAGTCCTGTCCTTGAAGGCAGCAGAAATTCAGTTTGCTCCGGACTGGCTTTCAGATGTCTGAAGCCCACTATCCTGCCTTCTCTTCCCCTTCTCTTCTTCAGGCTTTGTTGTTGTTGTTAGTTGCGAAGTCGTGTCCGACCCATCGCGACCCCATGGACAACACTCCTCCAGGCCTTCCTGTCCTCCACCATCCCCGGAGTGCACCCAAGCTCACACCCACTGCCCCAGTGTCCCCATCCAGCCACCTCATCCTCTGCAGCCCCCTCCTTCTTTTGCCCTCTATTGTTCCCAGCATCAGGCTCTTCTCCAGGGAGTCCTTCCTTCTCATTAGGTGGCCAAAGTATTTGAGGTTCATCTTCAGAATCTGGCCTTCTAAGGAGCAGTCAGGGTTGATCTCCTCCAGGACTGACCGGTTTGATCGCCTTGTGGTCCAAGGGACTCACAGGAGTCTCTGCCAGCACCACAATTCAAAGGCCTCAATCCTTCGGCGCTCAGCCTTCCTTAGGGTCCAGCTTTCACAGCCATACATTGCAACTGGGAAAACCATCGCCTTGACTAGACACACTTTTGTTGGCAGGGTGATGTCTCTGCTTTGTAGTATGCTGTCTAGATTTGCCATAGCTTTCCTCCCAAGGAGCAAGCGTCTTTTAATTTCTTGGCTGCAGTCCCTGTCTGCAGTGATCTGGGAGCCCAGGAAAATAAAATCTGTCACTACCTCCATTTCTTCCCCATCTCTTTGCCAGGAAGTGAGAGGACCGGATGCCATGATCTTAGTTTTCTTAATGTTGAGTTTCAAGCCAACTTTTGTGCTCTCCTCCTCCACCCGCATCAAGAGGCTCTTTAGTTCCTCTTTACTTTCTGCCATGAGTGTGGTATCATCCGCATATCTGAAGTTGTTGATATTTCTCCCAGCAATCTTAATTCCAACTGGAGATTCATCTAGCCCAGCCTTTCTCATGATGTGCTCTGCATATAAGGTAAATAGGCAGGGCGAGAGTATACAGCCTTGCCGAACTCCTTTCTCAATTTTGAACCAATCAGTGGTTCCGTGTCCAGTTCTCACTGTTGCTTCTTGACCCACATACAGGTTTCTCAAGAGACAAATAAGATGGTCTGGTACTCCCATCTCTTTAAGAACTTGCCACAATTGGTTGTGATCCACACCATCAAAGGCTTTAGCATAGTCAATGAAGCAGA
>NW_025335568.1:3329327-3330403 GCF_004798865.1 Varanus komodoensis | reverse complement strand
TTGTCTCTTGAGAAACCTGTATGTGGGTCAAGAGACAAATAAGATGGTCTGGTACTCCCATCTCTTTAAGAACTTGCCACAATTGGTTGTGATCCACACCATCAAAGGCTTTAGCATAGTCAATGAAGCAGAAGTAGATGTTTTTCTGGAACTCCCTGGCTTTCTCCATGATGCAGCGTATTTTGGCAATTTGATCTCTAGTTCCTCTGCCTCTTTGAAATCCTGCCTGTACTTCTGGTAGTTCTCGGTCCACATTCTGCTGGAGCCTGGCTTGTAGGATTTTGAGCATAACTAACACAGTCAATTGTGAGCCATTCCTCTCAGGACTTGGCTTTCCAGATCCCTCGCCATCCTGGTTTCTCTTCCATTGGAGGTGCTCCAACTTGCCAGCGTCCAGAGAGTGGGATGCCCAGAACTGGGGGCAGCCAGAATGGAGCAAAGGCTTGGATTCCTGAGATCTGGACATGCAGCCCGGCTGCATTCGCTGCCTTTCCAGCAGTTCCACACAGCTGGCCCATTTTCAGGTGGCAGTCCTCTAGGACACTACGTCCTTTTCAAGCCAGGAACATTCAGACCCTGTTCCCTGGCACATGGTGGGGAGAGCTCCTCACCCAGGGGAAAATGCAGGCTTCCTTGTGGAAGGCAAATGCCTGTGTTCCACCATCGCTTTCATTTCAAGCGTTCCTTTCTTCTTCCACCTCCTCAGCATCCTTTAACAAAAGCTTAAAAGCCTTATGCACAATTCAAATTTCGTCTCTCAACCCTTGTATTCTCCTCCTGCCACTCGGGAAACAATGCTGCCTCTTCAGCCCAGGTGGACTCGCACATATTGCAAGACTGCATGTCATGAAACTTCTTGAAGAGAAAGAGGGGGAGAGCCAGCGTGGCATTGTGGTTAAGAGTGGGGTCTGGGGCTCAGGAGGCCTGGGTTCGAGTCCCCGCTCAGCCGTGGAGCCACCTGGGTGACTTTGGGCCAGACACATCCCCTCAGCCCAACCTACGTCCGTAGGTTTACGTCCGTATATGCCTGACCGCCCTTTGAGATCTGCGGGAGAGTCCCTTCTCCGGGAACCCTC
>NW_025335568.1:3243272-3329227 GCF_004798865.1 Varanus komodoensis | reverse complement strand
ATAATAATAATAATAATAATAATAATAATAACAACAACAACAACAACAACAACAACAACAACCTACCTCACAGGGTTGTTATTGTGGGGATCAGATGGAGAGCAGCGGGAAGTGAATGATGTAAGCTGCTTCGAGTTAAAAAAGAAAAAGGTGGGATATACATCTAACAAACAAACAAAGGATATGAGTAAGATTCATACATAAGGTAAGGTAATTTAAATAAGCATGTACTGAGGTCCAAAGCCATTCAAAATGTCATTATCTGTTAATACATGCTCATGGGAAAAATAGGCTGATCTATTTGTTGGTTTTCCACTGCTCTCACTTATGCTATGTATCGAATTTGGGTTTCCTCTTTAGTTCCCCCTTCTCTTTTAAGTATATTTCTTGTTAGTTATGAACTTCAAGCAGAATGCTATGTTTAAATTAAGTAAAGATTACGGCCAGAGCTGAAAAAGGTACTGAGATGCATAACTAAGTTATTGGGATGGTGGTGGATCAGCTTCCTGATGAAGAAAGACTTAAACGGCCAGGGCTTTCCAGTGAGGAGGACACAGATGGACAGACTCCTTCATTAAAATCCTGAACATTGTGCAGAGGAGCTTTAAGGGAGAATGCACTCAATTAACAGAAGAAGAAAAAGAGGAAAGCGAATCAAGTTGGAGGCATTTCAGGTGGGCAACGAAAGCTGCTTCTTCATGCAGCACAAGATCACACCTGTGGATGGTGGAATTTGGGGTGCAGGTGGCAAGGCTGCAGCATAGCACATCAAACGATCGATTGATCGATCGATTATATTTTTATCCTGCCTTTTTTCCTTCCATGGAACCCAAGGCAGCTTACCTAATTCTCCTCCTCCTCTTAGTCTTATCCCCACAACAACGACAACCCTGTGAGGTAGGCTGGGCTGAGAGTTGGTGACTGGCCCAGAGACACCCAGTTGGCTGCATGGCTGGGCAGGGACTAGAACCCAGACTGGCTGAGTCCCAGTCCCATGCCCTTAACCATGACACCACGCTGGCTCTCCTGTTGATACATAAATAAATCTATTCATTTGCCACACTGATATACTGCTTCACTTAGACAGATTCAAGAGTGGCAAATAATACAAGGAGAAAACAGGCAAAAGAATAAAGATGGCAAGGATGTATGGTAGGAACAGAATATTGATAAAATTGTGGCTTGTCAGTCAAGGAGGGCTTTCTGGAATACGGATGTTTGCAGCCGGTGCAGGAAACAGCACCGGCTTCAGGCCTGCTTGATCACAGGAGGCGGGGAGTTCCAGCGGAATGGGGCCACCACTCTGAAGGCCCTGCTGCAGGGGCAGGCCCTGAGTCCCATCAGGCCCTGAGCCCCAGTGTCTGCACCGGGAGCACGCTACCCCGTGTCCTCTGTGACAGGCAGCCAGCAAAGTAAGGAAGCGCCTCTCCTGCAGGACTACTTGCGATTCCAGGACCTTAAACCTGGCCGGGAAGTGAGTACAGGGCAGTGAGTTTCCTCTGCGAGGGAGCTGCATTATGGAAAGAGCCGAGCCACTGCATTCCGCCAGAGCTCCAGCATCTGGAACAGCTGGAGCCTACAGCCAGTGATCCAGTCTTGGGGTGCCCAACACTTCCCCATTGTGGCTGCTGCTGGAGAGCAACCAAGCAGAGCTGGAGGAGAAGTCCATCTGGTTGGCCACCCAGTACAGCACCTTCAGACCAAAACACCTGTGTCTTTCAAACTCGACCTTTCTCCGAATTCAACCATGGAGTTCCCCAGTCAAAAAATGTGTTTGCAACTGAGTGTATTGCAAGAAGGTGCACACTAAAATGCATTTTTCATGCAAATATTTGGAAATAAATCTCAACATGACTCAAGGTTAGAAAATATAAGTCCACAAGGACACAAAAGCCCTTCTGGATCCAACCAAGAGTCCAACCTGCCCAGTGGCTTGTTCACACGGTGCTCCATAACCACGTCCTGCACTGGAAGCAGGAGAGAATGATTCCTCCTTCCACTGGGTCAAGAGGAACGGTGAGAGGATCGACGGATCCCTCCATGCCGAAATGTTTTCCAGGGCCCTCCAGACCAGTGGAAAGATCCTTGGTTGCCATTTGCCGCTAGCCTTCGATACACGTCCGTATGCCTCCATGGGCGACTCACAGACCCAGAGCTCTATTTTGTCCTGAGCTTTTCCCTGGATCCCTCACAAGGTTTTATCAGGGCAAATCTACCTCCCTATAAGAATGGAGACATAAACACTCCAATTACAATCTTTATCGCGCAAAACAAAACAGCAAAAATAAAAATAAAACTAAACGGAGCATTATGTTCTGCCTTGAGTCACTCCGTCTCCTACAGATGCCCTGCTAGATATGTGGTTGAAAAGATTGCCAAAATAAGCCCAGGAAACATACTGTTCCTTTGCTTGGCTGTTGGCTAATTGCAATGGCTTTTCTTTCCTTCAGCCCCCCACTAGTCCCGGCGTATTTGAGAAATCATTAGACAAAGGGGGCAGGAGGTTAAGCAGGGAGAGAAATCACAGCGCATTTTGGGTGGAGGCAAAGTGGAGAGCGGCTTGCAGAAAGCTTTTTGTACTCCTCCAGCGGTTTTCCTCCTTCCAACGGCTCCTTTCCTTTGTTCCGGAGTTCATTTCTCCTCCTTCTGAGGAGGGGTTGAGGCCCCGGATCCTGTGGAAGGCAGGGATGCCTTGCTCCTGCCCAGAGGCTGTCCCAACCAAAAGCACTCCTCCGTCTTCGGGGCCTCTGGTGGCATACAAAGACCCATGTGGCTGCAAAGAGGGCGGAGGGGGGCCCTTCCAAGCTGTGAGGCTTTTTCAAGGATGCAGCCCTGCCTCTGCCTTTCCCCAGCCAGGGAGCGTCTGGGATTGCTTCCTTCGGGATCTTCAGAGTCCCCAAATGGCAGTGGCCTTACATGCAGGGATGCTGTTGAAGTCTGTGCATGGACGGCTGTCAAAAGCGAGCTTGGAAGGAGGAAGGAGGAGGCCACTGCTGCAGAGAAGGAAATGCACCAGGTTCCTCTGGCAAGCCGAGGCAAGCTTGCTGCTGGGGACTGGGGACCTCTGACGGGTTGGTTTGACTCCCAGCTGCTTCTCTGGGTTAGGGTTTGGAAGAGGCCGGTCTGCTTCCCGGCTTATCAAGTGATCCCACGCGTGTTTATTTATTTATTTAAAGCTTTTCCTATGCCGTTCCATTACTAAAAAAGTCTCTGGATGGCTTACAAGGAACAAAAGACAAAACAAAACAAAACAAAAACCCCCAAGGAACAAAAAACACAACAGCAACAACGCACAGCACACTGCATCTAACGATAGTGATAAAAACAAGGATAAAACCAGTTAATTGTTAAAATGCCGGGAAAATAAAAAGGTCTTTGCCTAATGCCGGAAAGAATAGAGCAACGGCACCAGGCGAACCTCCCTGGGGAGCGTGTTCCACAGTCAGGGTGCCACCACTGAAAAGGCCCTTCCCTGGGCAGCCACCCTCCCAATTTCCTTCAAGGAGGGCTCCCGGAGGAGGGCCTCTGCCTCCGCTCTCACGGGCTGGGCCGGCACATAGGGGAGAAGGCGCTCCTTCAGTATCCCGGACCCAAGCCGTCTAGGGCCTTATAGGTCATTACCAGCACCTTAACTTGGGCCTGGACTTCAGTTGGCAGCCAGTGTAAGCTATATAGGGCCGGCGTGATACGGAAGTATCTGCCAGTCCCCATTAATAACCTGGCAGCTCTGTTCTGGACCAACTGAACTATCCAGCTGAAGCAGGTTGGCCGCACAGTGTCCATGGACCTGCTTGCGCCGCTTCGCTTCGCTTCAGTTACTCTTGCGACAACCAACATCCACCGCAAGCTGCATTGGTGAAGGTGGAACACGGGCAGGGAGGTGCTTCTGAGTGGGCCCCGTGGGGTGTGGGTCCTGGCGAGGCTGCCGAGCAAGCTGCTTTGCAAGGCCAGGCTGAGTATGAGAGAAAGGTGGAGACCGCAAGAGGGACGGATTCTGCCCGGGACTGTTCCAGCCCCAGCCCCAGCCGTGGCTGCCGCTTCATGATCCTTTGCCGGCGACAGTTTGCCTGGGGTGAGAATGAGGCCTGTGATTGCTGCAGGTTTTGCCCGCTCTGCAGCGGGGCGGTCTCTGGAAAGCTTCCCATAACTCCCATGGGGAGAGGTGTGTTTCCCCTTGGGGTGCGGCGAGACTTTCGGTGCATGCAGGTGCTTCTGGACAGGTGAAGAATCATGCATGCAGCAATGGTCCGCACCCTGAGCTGAGGAGAAACAACCACTGGAAGCCGTGTGAGCCACTGACATTCGTGTCCTGGATCAAATGATCGCACACTCTGGCACTGCAGCTTGTTGTTGTGGGTCGGAGGCAGGGGTGTGGCAGGCAAACACGACTCTCCGGAGGAAAGCGTGTGGGATTTCTCCCTCGCCCTGCAGCCCAAAGGTCTCGCTAGCATCGCAGGCGTTCACCTTCTGCCAGAAGGAGGTCCCCGTTCTCCTCCGCCTCCCGCTCCTCAGGGCTGCCACATGGATGGCGGCTGCAACGATTTACTGTTCGTTAGCTTGATGTACAGCTTAGAGAACCAGCAGCCGGCCTGGCTGTCGGCCAGTCCCAGCATCTACAGCCTCCGTCTCACGAGGCCATGGATCCGGGGGCCAGTGCCCAGCTCGATTCTGTAGCCTCTGAGAAGAGGTTCTGCGTGCGAGACATCTTGAAGAGGGCCTGCGGTAATGAGCTGGGCAGCCTGCCCCAACCTGGGGCCCGGCACATGTGTCGGGGGACAGCTCCCAGCATCCCCAGCCAGCTCGGGGCCTAGGAAACTGCCACATGCTGCCTTGACTTCTTTGTCCATCTGGCTCAGTTTTTCCTGCTCTGATCGGCAGCAGCTCTGTCAGGTCCTACAAGAGGAGGGCTTTTATCCCTTATCCTTTTCAGCAGAGGTGCCGGGCATCAAGCCATGGGGCCCTTGGCAGGTGAGGGAGGCACCCGCTGCCCAGCGGTGGCTTTTCCTCTCAGGCTCCCATGTGATTATCAAGCACTGCCAAGGCAGTTCCAGCCTCCTGCCACCCCGCCAGCCACCCGCACCACACCGTGCCAGGCTGGGTGATCTGGACCAGAGACAGTCGCTTTCCCTGGAAGGGAGGCAGCAAGAGAGCTTTCCTGGCGACCCTTGGAAAGGGTCCCGGGGGAAGGTGGGCTCTGAGACTGGCTCGGCACTCTTCCTTCTGGAGCGCTGCAAAGGAGATTCAGGACAGACCAAAGAAGGCGCAGGACCTGGTTCAGGGTGTGGTGAGGGAAGTGTCAGGAGTCTGTCTGGGGATGGGGATCGTGCGCTCCCATGTCTGTGGGGTGTTCACCAGGAAACTAGCCCCATGGGCTGTGCAAGCTGAGCCCAAACGGCTGCTACATATGGTGTGGAAGAAAGGCACCACGCGTGGTTCCCATGGGGCTGCTCGCAGCATCCCTCTTCCCCAGTGACACAATTAGGGAGAGGGACGCCAAGGAAAGAGGACAGGGGAGGAAACGGGAATCGAATCTGGGAAGGAAGAGGCAGGTCGATTAGGCCGGGACAAATAGCATCCACCCAGCCTTCATAGTGCAACCTCTCCTAACCCGATGACTTCCAAATGTTTTGGACTTCAACTCCCATCAGCCCAGACAGCCTGGTCAGTGTTAAGGGATGCTGGGAGTTGCAATCCAGGAATGCAGCAGGTTGGAGAAAGCTACCATAAAGAAATCTTACGAGCCTACTTTCCCTGGCCTTCGATCCCGCACAACTGAAGCAGAATGAAGGAAACTCAACCTGTTATTCCCCAGGTGCCAGACGGTCTTTACTACTTATTTATTTATTTAGGAAACTACTATGCCACCTCCATAAAGAAATAGGTGGGTTCCTTCAGTTTGATGCCACCACACAAAAGCCCTGGTTGCAAAGAAGAGTAACTATCCTGCAAAAGTCAGCCAGAGGAAATACAATTTGGATCAGCAAAAGACTCGAACAGAAGACCTGCTTTCCAAAGCCAAGCTCCGGAGCCTGGTGTGATTGCTTTTAGGGAGAAAAAACCATCCATGCAGCCGAGTTTGGAAGTCACCTGGTTGCTGGTAGGGAAGTCTGAAAAGTCAGTCTTTGCAAGTTCTGGGATGCAGGGAGCAGAGCAGCATTTCCCCTGAAAGGAAAAGCACCTCAAAATACATGTTGGAATATGTATGCATGCATTTTCAGGTGAATCAATCAATAATTGAACCACAGATTAATGTGGAAATGGGACTGAGCCCATGTGAGCGAGCAGACATGGGTGAAAGTGGCTCAGAGAAGGAGGGACGTGGCCAACATCTCCAGCCTGAGGTCTGAGTGAAGCTGATTGCGGGGGAGGTTTAGGGCAGGCCGAAGGAAGTGCTTGTGCACACACTGTGTAGCTGAACTGCGGAATCTGCTGCCACGGGAAGTGGGGATGGCCGCCAGTCGGGGTGGCTTTCAAAGGGACTGGGCAGATCCATGAGGGAGGAGGCGATCAGGGCTACTAGCCTTGCAGGCCACGTGCTCCATCCTTCTGCAGAGGCGGCCTGCCTGCCTGCGCCAGCTGCTGAGGAGCTGGCCAGGAGGAGGCCTTGCACCCGTCCTGCGGGAGGGTCCTGCGGGCAGCCGGTTGGCCACTATGTGATTAGAATGCTGGGCAAGATGGACCTGGGGTCTGATCCACTGTGGCTTTTTTAATGTTCTTATCAGTGGGCCATTTTGCCCCAAAATTAAATTTGCACTCTGCACATGCCCAAGGTCCCACTCTTTTCTTAATGCTGCCTATTTGCCATTATGGAGGTGTTTAAAGTTTGAGGGGACTGCTGAGCCCTAGAGGAGGGGAGGCCGAATGGAAGCAGCCCTCAAAGGAACTTCTCCATAATTCAGTTTTGTTTCATTTCTTCCCCATCTGCCCAGTTGATAGATAGATAGAGAGATAGATTTATCCCTGCTCCAAGGAACGCACCATTCAAAGTTCTTCAGAAAAGAAAGGAGGGCAATAAAAACTGTGAAGGCTGGGAGTTGAGCCGGGCTTTGGAGGAGAGGACTGCCCCCTCAATGGTCGAGAGTGACTTGCAGGCACGGGGGGTCACGGAAGAGATGAGGGTGCAGGAGGCTGGGGGGGGCGTATAGGAGGGGGGTATAACAGGCAAGAAGGGCAGAAAGACTAAGTTCCCACCTCAGGGATGCTGTTGGCAGAACGGCCCCTGGAGAACGTCCTCTTCTCTCCAGCGCCTGGTGCATTTACTCGCTCGGGTCAGGTTGCCGGATCAGAGGCAGGATGCTGAGAGTTGCTGTGCAAATTTCCCAGAATGCTCTAATGCTGTGTCACCCCAAATCATTGCGGGCCATTGAAATGCCACTTGCCTGGCGCTTGCTGTGGATTCTGAATGCCAGAGGATGGATGGATGGATGGATGGATGGATGGATCTGTCTCTGTCTCTGTCTCTGTCTCTGTCTCTGTCTCTGTCTCTGTGCGTGTCCATGTGCCCCAGTCCAGCACCAGTGGTGGGTCGCAGCCAGGTACCCTGACCCTGGGAACTTCCAAGGAGCAGCTTTGAGGCACTGGGTGCTATTGCAAAGCAGACAATCATCAGCTCGTCTCCTCGCTTGGAACCGTGGGCCACACGTGCTTGTGACCCCATTAATGCTGTGTTGTGACACAATGCTTTTGCAGTATGCTAAAGTGATGGCGAGGGCATTCTACTTAAAAAGCAATTACATCCGTGATTTAAAAACAACGAGGACTCTCGCAGGACCTTAACCGCTGATGCAGATATTCTGGCAAAAGCTTTCAAGGGCCAGAGCCCACTCCATGGGGTGCAGGGAGTATTCCGGAGTTTCGGGTTGATAGACTGTCTGTGCTGTGGCAACGGTGCCCGGGGTGCAGAGAAGGGAAACACTGAGGTCAGAGGAAATCAAATGCAGAGAGGTATTTTCCAGGGATGGCCCTGTTATTAACTCTGCTGAGCCAAACACCTGCATTAGGTGAGCCTATTAATCTCCGTAGTGTGATAAAAATCCTCTATCGCGGTCAAGCTTCTGCAGAGGGAATTAAACCCCTGGATGCATTCTAAGTGAGCCGTCCCCTGCCCTGGACGTGAGCAGCTGCCTCGCTCCACGTGGCCACCTTAAGTTCTGTGACAAGGAATCTCGGGCAACGGGAGGTTTCTAACACTGAATTCTGAAAACCACCATTTACTGAGCACTGTTCATGGTGCTTTAGGAACAAGCAGAGGCAAGCACAGGTCCTGGCCCCGAGGGGGCTGCAAACAAAGCGGAACAACGCAATGCCAGGCACGGAGGGGAGGCGGGGAGAGGGGAACAAGGACGTGTGACCGGGATGTGGCTCCGTTTTGGTGAGGACCTGAGTGCGTGCTGGGTCCGGAGCTGCAGTGGGACACGGTTGATGGTTGGAGAGCTATAAAGAGGGCGCCGAGGGAGATCGCCTCCAGGCCTGGCCTTTCAAGGGGGAAGAGAGGACTTGACTGGAGCCAGTCCGGCTGCGAGCCCTTCCCCTCGCCTTATGCCCAATGGCTTCCTCTCCTCTGCAGCTAATATAAGCAGCTGTTTATTTTTCCACTTCTGCCAATTTGGGTGCAAATGTCATTTCTTTTATTTGCTAATGATGGAGGACATTAGTCCAGGCAGTGTGAGGATTTGTGAGGCGAACTGTTGTTAGGTTTTATTGCCTCCACAGAAGCGCCGTGACCTCTATTACTTCTTTGTTTTATAGCAGCCGGTATTTTTGTTTGAAACTCTCTCTAGATTTATGTGCCCTGTAAAGGGAAAGTGCTTTGTTCATTAGGTTGTGAGTCTGTGTCTGCGTGTCGCTGATCCATACGGCTGCACCTTGCGTTTATATATACTAAACACGCACGTGAGAGTCGAGGGCTTTCCGGTGGTTATGTTCTATTCTCATGCTCTTAGTAAGGGGCAAACAATAACAATTGTCCCTCTTATTTTTCCCTTGCTGTTTTCCAAGTTTGTTAACTGAAATCAGAAGCTGTGGTCATGAGTGTGTGTGTGTGAGAGACAGAGAGAGAGGTGTGTGCTTTGTGAATGTGTATTGATGCTTTCCTATCTGGCTTTTTTCCAATCAGTGAGGCAGCAAGTCCAGTTTGGTTCGTAGTACATCCTTTTATGGAGCTGTGTGAAGCTTTGCATCCCGTCCAACCCCGATAGGTTCAGCACCATGGATAGCACCTTGGCAGATCAGGCTGAAATCCAGAGCAGATATCTTGCCCACCGCCATGGCAGGCATCAGCCTTCATCATTTTCATGCAAAACTGTCTTCCCAGAAGTCCTGGCGGGAGGGGAATGTTGCATTAAAGCAAGGTGTGTGATTCCTGGGTCCTTAGTTTTAAACTAAAAATGCTCCTTCCCCCTTGCTGATTCTGTGGTGTTTCCCCAGCATGCAACTCTTCGAAGGTGAGGTGAAAAAGATGCCACATGTGAGTCCATTGCTCCTTTGGGAAGACACTGGATTTTAATTGAGAAAACGGACTGAGAAAACGAGATGGCCTTTTCTGCACCTGACATCAAGAAGACCGTGAGGTATAGTAGATAGAATGCTGGGCTAGAGCCCGGTCCACAGCCCCGTTCTGCCTGACCTACCTGACAGGGTTGTAGTGAGGGCAAAATAGCAGAGCAGGAGAGAACTCGATGCACTGCCTTGAACTCATGGGAGGAAAGGTAGGGAACCAGGTAGAACTACTTTATTTATAGTGTTTTTAACCCACTCTCCATCTGATTTATTTATTTAGAAACATAGAAACAGAGTGAGTTAGAAGGGGCCTCCTGGGCCATCTAGTCTGACCCCTGGCTCCAGCCAGCTCCGTTCACGACATGCCCACCATGTGGACGTCCAGCCTGTCCTTGAACACCCACACCGACGGGGCCTCAACCACCTCCCGGGGAAGCCCATTCCACACCCTCGGGGTCCTGACTGTCAGGAAGTGCTTCCTGGCATCCAAATCGAGCCTTGGCTCCCTGAGCTTGGCTCCGTTGGAACGCATCCTTCCTTCCTCTGCAAGGGAGGACAGGTCTCTGCCCGCCTCTGTGTGACACCCCCTCACATGCCTGTAACTTAAGGCTCTTATAGACCATCCATCTACTGGTGTCTCGGGATGGTTTACAACAAAGCAACAGGTAAAACTTGAGCACAGCTTCCAATAATTCAATATTATAAAAAGCACATTAAAAGTGATTAAACAGTAAAATAAAGGGAAAATAAAAAAGTTTTCTGGACAGTCTAAGGGCAGCTCCACGTAGAGTGCATTACAGTAATCAAGTTGGGAACTTACCAGGGTCCCTGTTGCAAAGCGATGCTCATCCAAGGAAGGACACAGCTGGCGGATCAGCCGAAGCTGCAGAAAAGCGCTCCTCGCCACCGCCGCCACCTGAGATTCCAGGGACAGCTCTGGATCAGGGAGCACTCCCAATCCCTATCCTTTAGGGGGAGCGCAACCAGAACAGGGTGAATATCACTTTATTTACTGACACCCACAGTTCTTAAACCGAGCTTCCTAGGCCAGTTTGCTAAAAGAAAAAAAATGGGAGCATTTACGCGCTCAAATATTGCTTCTCTTTGGGATATAAGGGGCCTCCAATGGCAAAATCGATAGTTTTGGGGTTATTGTATACCCCAAGTGTGCCATTTCCCCATAAAGAAAGTTGTGAGAGTCTGAAACCTGAGGATACCCAGAGGGCAACTGTTGATACAGGTGAAGTTTTGCAGACCACAGACCATGTGAACGTTCCCCGTTTGAACACATCTTCCTGCAAAAAAAAGGCTGTGCATTCTTGAACTTGCGATCTGTTGGAAAAATGAAGGTGTTTTGGTTGGGAAATGAACATTTTGAAATGCACATGAAATACATTGGCACACCTTTTCACACTTCCTGCAGTAGGGAGAAATGCTCACTTCTGGGAAATGCACGCCAAAATGGGCACTTTTCCCATTTGAAAGGCACCGTTTCCCATTCAGATGAAAAGAACAGGCCACAGATGAAAACGGAAACAAGACGGACTGCGTTTCAACATGGAGTTTGGAGAGTCCCAGGCATATCCCCCACTCTCTCATTTCTATGGTGGACACTGTCCTTTGTGTACTGTACATATACTGTATAAATACTATAATGTAATGTGAATTGGTGGTGCCTTTGTTCCCCCCTTTATTTTTATGTATTTTATCCTTATTCTTGCTTTTATATGTATGTTGTCTTGAATGCTCTTTGAACAGAGTGGAGATCCAAAAATACGCTAAATGAACAAACCAACGAATGCTCAGCACAGGAGCCTCTGAATTGTTTTTGGTAAAAAAAAGAGCTACTAAAATACATTTGAGCTATTGTCGTGTGTAGTTTGACACTAAGAACAAGACAGATTTCTTGCTCTTTCCACAATGTTATGTGGCCATCCAAATAGAATTTATAAAGTACATTGAAGCTGATTTGGATGGAATCCCATCCGTCGCCGTTGCTAGGAGTTCTGATTGTTTGGAGGAGAGCCACGGAACCTGAAAAGCAATTTGCCTGCTCAGTTTGGATGCCCACTGGAATGAGAAGCTGTTTGCATCCCTCTTTTTCATCAGAACCGGTGTAGCTTAAATGGTGGCCAAGTTCACAAGAACTCCAAATCGTCACGCTCCCCGGCAGGAACCGCGGTGTGTTCCGACTGTGGAGCACACTGCTTATGTGGCGAGATCAGCAGAAGTAGAAGTAACAGGACCATGCCGATAAGATGGTCAGATCCAGAACCTTATTCATTGGTGCAGTGGCCAGCTTTGATTTGCAGGCACCCATCATGATAGCCCCCTAGCCGCACCCCATAGCAGAAGCCAAAAATGCCAGTGCCTTCTCGATTCACCCACAGTGAACTTCTGAAAGGCGCAGTGCTGTGCACAGGTGGACCAGAGAAGGCCTGCACCAGGCTGGCCATGCGGGCTGCAGCATGCTGGAAGCTGTTGGTTCTGGGGAATCATCGGGATGGGGGCCAGTGATGAGTGGGGTCCCCCAGGGCTGGGACAGATCCTGTTCAGTCTTTTCATCAATGACGTGGAAGAGGGGGTGGCCAGTCTGCTAACCATATTTGCAGATGATACGACAACGGGGGCAGTGGCCACAACTAAGGAGCAGGTACTCCAGATCCAGAAGGATCTGGAAGACTATGGAAGTGGGCAGGAGACAACAGGATGGCGTTCAGTGTGGATAAGTGCAAGGTCTTGCACTTGGGGCACGGGAACGGGTGTCATAGTACAGGTTAGGGGACACATGGCTGGAGAGCAGCGCTTGTGAAAGGGACCTCGGGGTGCTGGTCGACTGTCATCTCTTCAGCACCAGGTGCTGACAGTCCTCTTTCCTGAGGCCTCTAAGACACCTGGCCACCCAGAAGACTGAAGGGGTCATCCACCCCAGCTGCTTTGCAGAGTCATTATTTGCTATTCGTTTTTAGCTGGTTAAAACTTAAATCATTTTCTCTGGTTTTGTGATATTTTACTGTATTTTTATTGTCTGTTTTTATGGAGTGTTGTAAACTGCCCCAAGGACTTTGGCTGTGTGGTGGTAGAGAAATAACATTAACAACAACCGCAACAACAGCAATGACAACAATGGACAAAGCACTCAGTCAAACTATGAGCTTCTCTTCTGCGGAGCGAGGGACACCAATCTGGGGAGCTCTAAAGGGAATCTGGCAAATTTCTACCAACGGCTGCTAGTCCTTTTGCCTGCAGCTACCTCTGGTATCCGAGGCAGAATCCTGCAGAGGCCAGCTGCAGCCGGCTAGGGCTGGGGCTTCAGGCCCTTGAGCGCCTGTCCTGGATTTGGCCTTCCCATGAGCAGCAAGTCATTGCATATCCGTACAATTCTTCTTACCTTACTTCTAAGGACAATTCTTTGGCCTAGACATTCTCAGCCTAGATTCTCCCCTCGGACTAGAAGACGTGCCGCTCTTAAGTCGGCCCCACCGGGAAAGCGAGCTCTCCTGATCTGTATCTAGGAAGACTTTTCATATTGTTGGACGTATAATTACAGCTCTAGCTGATTAATCCACAATGATTCATGCATCAGAGCGTGCTACCTAAGTTACTTTGAACTCAGTCTTGAAAATATTGCAGAATAGAGACTTTTGGAGATTTGGGTGGTGTGGAGCCAGGAGATAAGTGATGGGTAAATTATCAGTGAGCTCTAAAACTAGGGGTGTATGGAAGTAGCAAAATCCATTTTGTCTGTTTCACAGATGGTCAGGCAGCTTTTGATTTGTCATCTGACATCTGTTCATTGACACAATCAGCTTTTGCAGAAATCCATTCACAAGCAAATACGTACATTCTTGAAAAGTCCTCCCCACCCAAAAAAAATGGCAAACCCCTCCCAAATCTGTGTCCTCACACTTTAGCCTATGGGGAAAATGTACTATTACGGCATTTTTAAACTTTTCACATTCTATGTTGAAATGTTCTATGTCAAAGTGTTCATAAAATGATGGGAAATTTTAAATATGGTCTGCTATTTTGACAAAACTAGTCTGCAGTCTGCAAAATCCGTCATTCAGGGAAGGCTGGTCTGCTGTAGGATTGGTGGATCGGAGTCTTTGAAATTCTGATGCCCCTGAGTCCACTGTGGGTTTCTCGGACAGCCTCTGCTGAACTGCATGAGGGGGCAGGCTCTGATTTTCCCAGACACCCTTGCAGGATCGCTGTTCGGGGACTGTTGTACAAAGAGCAGCTGAAGTAGAAATCCAGCAGGCCCTGGTAAGGAAGCCATAGACCGAAAGTCCAGGGAGGGGTCTGGGCACATGAGCTAATGCAGCCCAGCCAGACAAAGCAGGCCGCCCACGTTTCTGCCCAAGGAGTGGTCAGAATAGCTGATTTCTGTGCGGGAAGCAGAGAGGGAGCGTGGAATGAAGCTTCCGGAAATGCAGAGGAAATCCTACAGCGTGCCATGCGTGGAAAGGGGTCTCTTTTCAGGAAAAAGCATTTGCAAGCCACTTCTCATTGTGTTGACTTAGCGATTTTAGGGACAAGTTGGTTGGGGGTGTGGACCCACAGATCTGGGGTTCCGATCCAGCCTCTTGGGGTGCCCAAGGGACCTCCTCTCACCCAACCAACAATGGTTTGGGGCTCCCCAGCATTTGCGTAGTGGTTGCTACCCGCCATCAGGTTGACTCTGGCTTATGAGAACCCTGGAATGCAGCCCTCCAAAACGCCCTTCGTTGACCGTCCCGCTCAGCGCTTGAAAACGCAAAGCTGTGGCTTCCTTCATGGAGTCAGTCCATCTCATGGGTGGTTTTTCCTTCTGGCTCCGGCTCCTCCTCTTCCTCCTCTTCCTCCCCTCTTTGACTTTCCCTAGCATGACTGCCTTGCCTTTTCATGATGTGCTTGAAAACCAGCAGCCTCCTCCCAATTCATAAAGCTTGAAACACCGCAAAGGGGTTCCTCTGGGCCAGCGGGAGTATCCGAAATGCCCATCATTGGAATGCTGCCCGGAGGAAGTCAGCCCGAGTCCCCGGGAGAAGCGAGCGCTCCGTGGGCACACAGAAGAGGACGGAAACTGCCTGGAGCAGCCCGGAGCAGCCCTGGGCTCAGGGTGGATTTGGAGCTGGTGATGCCGCCAACTCCTGACGCAAGGGCAGGAGGATCAGGCGCACCGGTGTGAAGGCATTTTAATGTTTTAATAACAAATATTACAAGATCTCTTCCCGCCTGCCCGTTGCCTGCTGAGCCATCATGCTGAGAGACCATATTTATGGCACTGTAAAGCACAATGAAGGCAGCGATGCTGGGAATACTAATCGCCTAAAGTTTATTACGCCAAGCCTGAATGCTTCATTTTAATTGCATGGAAACATTTAATTTGTTAGATGGCATGTCATGGTAGTTTACCTCAGGCACCAGTAACTTATTGCCACACTGGGGCGATGTACCAGACTAGGAGAGGTTATAAAACGAAATGGATACGTTTGGCCTCCTTTTTTCATTCTTGACTCGGTTCGGCTTTGTGCGCGAGTCCCTCTCTCTGTCTCTTGCTCTGAGAGTGTAATCACAGGTTCGTCGGCTTTTGTGAAGTGAGCAAACAGCCGGTGGTGCGAGGAGTGAAGCAAGATGGGGTGTGAAAGCGAGAGCTTATTCAGTGTCAGTCCGTTTCGAGCTGAGGCTCTTGCGGCGGTTTTAATGCACATCTGAGCCAAGTGCAGCCTCATCCGGAGCGTGAATCGCCACATGGGTTGGGCAGTGACTTGCTTGGATTCCTGATGGGTGTACTGACCCTGGGTTAATTAGCCCTTTACTGGGAAAGGAACACACCAAGGTCCTTTCGGGGCTCCCCTTTAATGCAATCCGGTGCTGCATCGAAGATTTTTTCTGTGTGCACAATTTCAAGGTGCTTCTTGGGAGTGGTACAAAGATGGTCATGCCAGTGACAGTGAAGCACTGCCAGAATGGGGACCTGGCCCAAACTGGCAGTACCTGCATGAACTCCAAACCAGCCAACGAGGGGAACCTGTCCGGAGCAAAGAGGAGCTGCCCCGTGAAACTTTTACTCTAGCTATGCCTAGGTGGAGACAGGTTGATTGCTCAGTGTTCCTGGAGCCCTAGCAAGGTTCTGATCCACAGAGGAGAGGATTCCCCTTGAGTAGGTGTCCCAGTGGGAGAAAGAGCATCTCCCCCCTTCCATATATATATATATATATATATACACATACCCAGACGCTCAGATCCTTTTCGGCGGCATTTCTCCAGGAACCCCTGCCAAAGGGAGCAAGGTGGGTGGCTGCTAAGGACAGGACCTGGTTTTGTTCTGGCACCCCAGGCCTGCCCTGAGATTCCCAGGTAGGGTCACCCAGCGCGTGTGTTGCATCCTTTCCAGTGTCAGGTGATAGTTTTCTCAGACATTTTAGCTTTTAAGTTTTTGGCACTATATTTTAAATGCTCCACGGCTAAGTTCTACCTGGCTCTTATTTTTATTTTTGACTGTTGTGTTAAGAGTTTAAACTTTCAGATACATTTTCATCTTGTGGCATTTGGGGGATGCGAGAAGGAACATGGAAAGGAACAGAAGGGACATATATATATATATAGAAAACTTGGACATCATTTTTCTATTTTTTTCTATTTTTTATTTTTCTGTTCCTCCACTGTTTCTCCAAAATGAGTTCTTATGGGAGTCACTATAGCACAGGACATGGACACAAATGGATGAATAAGAGCCAGGAGCGAGTCTAGCTGGGCGTGATGCACATGCCCAACACCCCGGGCTACAGTAAGGCCTGGTGTGTTTCCGCAGGGTCCGCGGGGCCCGTCTCCTGGGCTATGCCATGTTGCCCACAGGAGTCTGCGGGCTCTGACAGCTGGCAGGCTCACACAGGCCTATCTGGGGAGTCACCACTGCATTTGCATTCCTGTGTTCAAGGACAGGCTGGACGTGCACATGGTGGGCATGTCGTGAGCGGAGCCGGCTGGTGCCGGAGGTCAGACTAGATGGCCCGGGAGACCCCTTCTGGCTCTCTCTGTTTCTATGTTTCTGTGTAGCTGGAGGAATGCAGTTATGTAGGTGCGGGGACCAACTTCTTCTTCCATGAGTATTTCTGCCGTTCTGGACAGTTGAAATGCCTCTCTCAAGGCTTTATTAAAGGCGCAAAAAGCTTTATGCTAAAATACGCAGGTACTTGTCATATTTTGGCTGCCCGCTCTTTTGCCTTAGGTTGCATCTACCATCGACCCAAGGACTCCTCCGAAGTCGAATTTGTCCCTCGGATGAAAAGCAGTTGAACACCTGACTTCACACCTTGGCTCAAGTCACAAAGCTGAGGAAGGAGCAGACAACCACCATGCTTTTGAGAATCAGTTTCCAAAAATAGCTCTTTATACAAGAGGGTCTCACACTCCATTGCTTATGTAGGTTGAGCTCCTAACGTATGAGCTATGCCAATTAATTCTCTGCAGAACAGCTTCAGAGCGATCCAGAAGCTCCTGTTTGAAGCTCTGGATGTGATCCTGGGAACGTGCCCACCAACACCACCTGCAAACGGCCAGGCGTGTGCCCACATCGGGTTTGCGCTACTTCGCTATGGAGGAAATTTGCACAAATCTGGAGATATTTCGCACTCAGTCAGTGTGAGCTTTTCACACGTGATCGGTGCTCCGTTTGGGCAGGTTTCCCAGTTGTGCAGCACAAGCATCAATTGCAAAAGGGAACAGAAATGGAACACAAGACAAGGAGTGAGGTGACGGTTGGGGGAACCCTAGTGATTTCAAATGTCTCTTCCTCTGTCATCCCTACTTGGCTAGGGCATTTATTTCTGTGCTTGTTATTTATTTATTTTATTAGATAATAAATTGGATTTATTGGATGTCTTTTATACCACCCTACAGTTATATTTTTAGATGATTCACAAAAAGCACAATAGAACAATAACTACACACTGCACTATATAAATATAGTAAAACAATTTACTACACACATGCTACACAGTAAACCATATAAATACTACACATGGGGGACAAACTTATATTTGCAAAATAAGGGCATGGTTTACTTCCAAACATGAAAGTTCTGCGTGGCTATCAGATTCGGATCTGTCTCTCTTGCACTCGCTAGATTCACCTCCCGTTCTTGGTCCTCACCAGGAAAAAAGCTGAGCTGTGATCAAGCCCATGCAGTGATAAACAGCTTCTTTGTGTGAAGCACACAAAGTGCGCTATTCTTTGCGCAAAGTACACAAAACCCACAAGTCATGTGTGCAGAAGCAGAGCTGTCCTAGAACTCACTGTGTACCAGATGCCCAGGTGAAGTCCATGAAGTGGAGGGTTGGAGTCCGCGCTGATGTGTCCCTCTCTTTGAAAGGGAAGGATATGGACCTAAGAGTTGCACACGAGTAGGACTATGGGTTTATTTCTGTTTCAGAAGAGTGGAGTGGGGATCTGAAAAGCCGGGGACTCATGGAAGCCTTCTGCATGGTAATTCAGGGCATCTAGCTAGATAGGGCATCCAATTATACGTAAGAGAAAGATCAGCAGTGAGAAAAGTGTGAGCAGAAGGGGAAGAAAGGAAAAATGCAGTCGTGATGAATAAGGATGGGAGAGAGATTTGTTTGGTTTACGTTTTAATATGAAACAACCTAATTTGTACTTCCTGAACTATTATGTGAACCAGAATGCAATTATCCTCATTTTTTTTGCACTTCTCTGAGTTTTGTGGTGCAGCTCTCCAATAAAAAATGCATAAAGATATGTGTACGTTGGGGAAATAGTGTACAAAAAGGCATTTAATGTGAGAAATTGCTTGCAAAAATGCGTATGGTTTGGGGAAAATCCATTAAACTTGGGTATAGTTTTGCACACATTCAAAAATGCACAGAAAAACCCTTACAAAGATTTATGTGGACATCTAAAAATTAACATTCACAAATCAGTGTCAAGTGGGACAGAATGAACTTAACGTTTGGAAAAAAAAAACCTGAGAAGGTTGTAGAATGCAAAACAGATCATTCATACATCTCTTGTGAAAAACTTGGCCTGAAGACAGACCGATGACCATTAAGAGAGACAGGGTGAGATTTTGATACTCAAATGCTAAGAGCACATATGCTGGGTGTTAGCTAAGGCTCCTCTTTCTTCCTTTTTTTGGAGAGCTGATATGTTACTATTAAAGTTTATTTGCAACATGCATTTTGATGACGTGGTACTTGAAGCATCGCACCACCATCTGAGATAAACAAATCATAACATGCTCCAAATCATTGGCGTTCCAATAAGGGACACCTACAGAATGTCATAATTCACTATGACACTTGATATGTCCTCATTTATCTTCCTGATACGCAGAAACTGGTGCAGGCTAGAAGCGTATCCAGAGACTTCCACAGGGTTCTCTCCTCCTGTGCCATCCCTCTCCAGGCCTCCATGTCTAAGCTGATGCGGGAAAGCGTGCTAATGTGGGGACTGGGCCTTTGTCTCCCAAAATACAGCATCCCAAGGTTGGTCCAGACCTGGAAGAAGAGGTGGGGTCTGAATACTGAGCTGAAATGCCAAGGCCGGTTGGCCCCACAATAAGCCAAGGTGTGGGTGAGAACCAGAACACGGATGGTTCTGGGAAGAACAGGGCTGAGCAGTGCCTGAGAAGGGGAGCAGTAACTCAGTCAGCCTGATGTTCAGACCAGTAGCAAACCAATGGAAGAGCATCTGACATTCCAGCCACCTGGCTCACAAGCAGCCGGAAACTCCTGACCATGGAGTCAACTCCTTCTTGTTGCAGAGGAAGGAGAAGGGTTAAGTTTGGAATCAGCTTCATAGCATGAGCTGGGTTCCCCTAATAGCTGGTGTTCCGGTTGCACTGGTCTCTTTTGTTGATCTCTGAAACAACCCTCTTTTGCATGGGAACCCCAACCTGGCTGGCCAGCTTAGGTGTAGTCAGAAGAATCTTCATCTGCTTGGATGAAGCGTGGCAGAAGACCAGGCCTCCGACCACCAGTGACCAGAATTGCTGTCTCTTGAGGGATGTATGAGAAATCCAGTTTGCTCTCTTTGAACCATCCAGACTGAACAGAGATGCATTCACAATCAATGGTCAAGCAGTGTACATTTTCATGTGTGCAAAGTGATTCACAGTCAACGAAATGCCTGGCAGCATGAGAAAAATGCATACTTTTGAAAAATGCGTACGAACGTGCTTTAATCAATGGGAGGAAATGCATATATTCCAAACATGTGCATAACTGGTGCATTTGGAAAAATACACAGGGATTTTCATGGAAAAGAAAATAGAAACAAAGAGCATAATAGGACATGGACACAAGACAGAAGGAGCTTCGATGTGGCATTTGGAGAACTGGAAGAAACATGGAAACAGAACATAGAAACAGAGCGAGTCAGAAGGGGCCTCCCGGGCCAGCTAGTCTGACCCCTGGCTCCAGCTGGCTCTGCTCACTACATGGCCAAGAACTCCAAGTTTTGCTCATGAGGGGCAGGCCTAGCTCCCTCTCAGCATCAGCAATCCACCACATTTAAGAGAAACATCAAACTCCTTGCAGGACACAAATTCTGGCACCTCATTGGCAACCACGCGCAGATTCGATACCCTCAGAACTGCAGGTGCAACGAGCGCTGATGAGCTGGACAGGAGCCAGCTATGGCGCCAGAGGTTTGCCCCAGGACAGGGTCCCAAGGCATGGGAATGCAAGGCAGGCAATCGTCCTGTGTTCCGGAGGAGAGCAGCAAAGGAGCGTCTGGGATGAGTGAGGTTCCCACCCATGTGCATGCCGTCATGTCACGGCTGGGGGGCCTAGAGGTCCCCACTGGTCAGCCCAGCCCAGCCCGGTGGGAAAACTCAGGCTGAAGCTCAGAACTCTGCTTTGACAGGACAGCAAAAAAAGAACAATCAACGATAATCAAGCACCAAGATATTTCACTGGAGGGCAAGACCAGGATCCTCCACACTATTGTCTCCCTGATCACCGTGCCTGGGCATGAAAGCTGGACGGGGAAGGAAGCTGACAGGAGGAGAATGGATGCACTCAAGCCCTGGCACTTGAGGAGAGCTTTGCAAACCCCTCGGACTGACAGAAAGATGAATAAGTGGGCCTCGACCAAATCAAGGCTGCACTTTCTCTCGAAGAAAAATGATGGAATGGAAGCTGTCGTACTTCTGACACATCCTGAGAAGGCCAGACTCCCTGGAGAAGACCGTCCTGCTAGGGAAAGTCGGAGGCGAAAGGAGGAGGAGACCAACTATGTGATGACTTGGTCCTGCAAAGCAGCCTTCCCCAGCCTTGTGCCTTCCAGACACATTTGGCCTGCAGCACCCAGAATTCCCAGGCAATGGCCCTGCTAGATGGGAATTCTGGGAGCTGCAGTCCAAATGCCTCTGAAGGCCACCAGGTTGGGGAAGGAGCCTTGACTTTGCAGCAGTTGAACAGGGCTGTCAAGGACAAGGCATCCTGGATCGCATTCATCCACAGGGTTGCCAGGAGCTGGAGATGACCTGATGGCACCTGACAGCAAGGTGAGCTCTCTCCAACTTTGCTTTTCCTCTAACCTTTTCAGATGCCAGGAGAGGGAGAGAGCCTTGGGCTTGTCGCTTCCTTAGCCTAGTATCAAAGGATTTTCTGAGGCAGAGACAGCCTGGCCCCTTCTCCCAGCCCTGCTCGGGCTGTGGAGGAGGCACTACCTCCTCCTCATTGCCACCTACTGTGAAAGCAGGTGGTGACGTCCCACAGCGGTTCTGCCACAGCCAGCGCAGGCTCAGCATCAGGACGAAGGATGGGCAACCTGAGAGGCAGGGCGAACGGGCAGGTACAAAGGATTCAGCCCAGGACGAGACCAGGCTAAGGCAGCAGTGGGCCAGATGCAGGCAGATGCGCCATGAAGTAGTCACACACAGGTCCCTGTCGAGCAGCAAAGGCCAGCAGTAGTCCAAGGGCCAGTAGCACAAGGCAAGGCCCAAAAAGTGAGTTCCGAAACACCAGCACTGAAAAACGAGCCTGTTTTGGCCCGGAGAAGCTGCTTCAGCCTTGTCCAGGGCTCAGCTGCAGTGCATTGCAGACTCTCTGTATCTAAACCAGAATCTTCCTCTTGGGTCATGGCACATTTATTTATAATTACATAAATTATTTCAAGGAGCTTGAGGTAGCTTCCATAATTCTCCTCCTCTCCTAACTTGTACTCCCACAACAGCAGCTGTGTTATACGGGTTGGGCCAAGAGCCTGTGAGGGACCCGAAGTCACCCAGTGGGCTCCATGGCCAAGTGGGGACTCGAACCCGGATCGCCTGAGTCCCAGTGCCCCGTTCTTAACCACACTGGTTCTCACAGGGGAGAGGACGACAGTATGCGCATCCCTACATGGCTTATCACCCTGGAATGATGAACTGGCCGGCAGGAGGCCCTTCAGATGGTGCATAGTTAAACCATGGAATTAACTTCCAGAACATGCAGTGAAGGGCAGCAATTTAGTTGAGTTTGCAAGGAGATCAGGCCAGGATTTGAATCTAGGATTTGTCTCCCATGAGAGGACAGGATGCCAGGGAAGGCTTTGCTCAGGAAAACACCCCCTCTCGAAGGTTTAAGGACACTCCTCTCTTACATGCTGGAGGCCACCCTGATCAATGGACTCTTTTGTCTCTCAGGGGCTTGGGGGATTATTATGGGAAGGAAGGGCTCGGGAAGACCACTTCCATTGCCCAGTGCAACTCCAAATGCAACCACAATATTTATTAAAATATTTTATTTAAAACATTTATTAAAATATATTAAACATTTGTTAAAATATTTAAATAAATGTATTAAAATATTTGTTATAATATTTATTAAAATATATTAAATATTTATTAAAATGTTTATTTAAAACATTTCTATCCTGCCCTTCATTATCAAATCACAGGATGGTATCTAAATTACAGTAAAATGATTGTAGTGAAATACAAGAACAGCAGTAGAAAAAGTCAAGGCTGGGTGTTAAAATTAACAATGCTTAGGCATATAGATGTGTTTTCAATAGAAAGGATGAAGAAATCCATAATAGTTTCACACGAGTTTGGATCTGACCTATGGATTCTGTAGTAGACCAGCTTTTCCTGAGTGAATTGGCTTCTAGGTACGTGTGAAGCATTCATTATACAATTTTATGTAATTTTTCACACATTTCATCATTAAAAGACATGAAAAACAATACAAGCCAACCAAAAATGTGGATTTTCCTCATATAATATAGTGTGAAAATACACTTTCTTGAAAGGGTTTCTGATACAGTTGGATTTGTGCAGCTTAGAATTTGCACAAATGTATATGCACGTTTTCACAAAATCTAATTCTGGTCAATGAGTGAACAAAGAAATGGCGGGTGCTTGACAATCTACTTTTATTGTGCTTTTTAAGTTACTTGCTTCCCTTTGCATGAACTTCTGGATATAAGTGCCCTGTACTTCTCAGAGTGGAAATCCGTTGCTTAAAAAGCATATAAAAGTCACTTATGAATTGCTTTGTAGATTTAAAAAGCAGCTCAGGGCTCTTTGCTGGCTGCCCCTTTCAAACAGCCAGTTTCCTGGGTGATTTTTCTGCGCATTTCAATCATACTAAGAGCACTGCAGGCACGTTTCACGAGTGATGGGAGAAATATTTATTTTGCTCTGGGGTAGTTGCCCCTGAGTTCCGAAACACAGATGCATGGGGCAGAGCCAGGGCGCAGGCCGATGTGGCCAGGTGAAGCATCCGAGAGAGGCCACTGAGCACCCGGGGGGGGTGGGCCAAACATCCTCTCGGAGAGCAGATCTGCGCCATACAAGCAGACATGTGCTGACATGCTGCACGGCAGCTGCCCTGGGTCTTGTCTTGCCTGCCAAGCCGGCCGAAGGAGGCCGCGAGTGACTCAGCCAGCGCAAACACGGTCTCCTCTCCGGGCTTCCGGCGCCGTCTTTGTCGTGAAATGTCACCGCTGGGGCTGCCCTCCTTCTGGAACCCTTCCACCCTTCGGCCGTCAATCGCAGCTTTCAGCAGAAGGGGGGTGGGAGGCGGCTGCTCTCCTGTGAATGTGTGAGCAGAGGCGGGGAAGCGGGTTTCCTCAATGAGGATGGCTGCTTGGGGAGGGGGGAACCAGAAGGCCGTCCAGCCCAGAGGCCCGTACCTGATGCTGGCGGGATGGCGAGGGGGAACCCGCCTCACCTGTGGAGTTCTCACCTTTGGAATTCTCTTCCAAGGGACGTGCGGCGGACACCCACTCTATCTCGCTTTCGGTGCCAAATTAAGACTTCTTTATTTCGTATCCGTTTTTCAATCGGATTATTGGTTTGCTGCCGATTTATTGTTTTCTTGGTGGTTGTTATTGGTTAGGTTGTTTTTATTTTGCTTCTGTGTATTGTATTTTAATTCTATTATGGTTTATGTTTGCTACTTCTTGTTATTTGTATGTTATATGTAGATCGTATGCTGTGAGCCACCCGGAGAGCCTCTGGCTATGGGGTGGTATACAAATGCGATCGATAGATAAATAAAGAATAAATGAAACGTGTGCACACAGGAAGCGTGGTGTGGGTGCGCACAGACAGTAGCACGTGGGGGTGATGTGCCCTTGCCTGCTGAGGCTGGGTTGGAGGGGGAGCGTACACATGGAAGCAGGCTGGGAGGCAGGAGGGACCCAGCCCGGTGCTCATCCCAGGGATCTTGTAGATCGCTTGGAGCAGGTGGCTAATTGAGGGGAGACAGATCAAAAAATGCGGAGGAGACATTCCAAGCAGGAGAGAGCGGACTCCAGGAAAGAAAGGGTGCAAACCATATGGGAAAGCGAGGGAGCAGCAGGGAAGCATTTCTCGATCCCTGGGTGCTCCCGCTGTGCCATTCCGGTGCCGTGATGCTTAAAACTGAGCTGCTTTGCAAAATAATTACCCGTTCTCCCTGTTTGTGAAAGCACACGTGCGCACGCTGCACGGCCAAAACTTGAGGATGAGGCTTTTAATGGTTCTTGGGGCTTAAAGGAGGATTATGGGTGATATTTCAGTATCTGCCTGCCATCTTCCTTAGCTCCTGAGGCGCAGCCTAGGCCGGCTGTTTTGCTGTTGTCTGTTCCAACGGCAAGGAAATGCCTCCTTTGGCAGCGTGCATCCCTTCCATTAGCAGCACCGGTGCAGGTGGCGCTAGGCAGAACGGGGTGGCTTCCAGATGGAGGGCTTCCTATCCTACCGGTCAGGAGGCCTTGGGCGGCTAGCCTGCCTTTCCTCCTTATTGGCTCCACTATGATCGGGGCAAGAAAGAAGAAACAGCTGGAAAGCACAGCAAGGCCACGAAAGTGTGTGTGTGTGGGGGGGGGGAGACTTGTCAACGCCTCCTGTAAATGCCACAGAGGAGGCAAGGTGCTAGAACAATAGAAGGGTTTTCTGGAAGGTCTGTGCCCCAAGGGGCTTGCAATTGGAATTCAAGATGGGAAAGGACTCAGAAAGAGAAGGCCAGAGAAAAAAGAATGTGCGATTCGCATGTTTGGGCTTCCTGGCCTCAGGAAGTGGGAAGGACACATGGCCTGAAAGCAGTTTTGGTCAGCCAGACTGTGCCCACCCCATCGCCATGGGGGCACTTCTGTTTAGAACGATACACATGGCGAGGGTACACCTGGATCTGCAGCTGAATCTAGCCCTGGGCCCGGGAAGCTGCCCCCTGGAACTGGGGCACGGGGCCTTGGGCTCGGCCAAAGTCCCTGCAAAGAGGGTGAGGACGACGATGGAGGGGTAACAGTGGGCTCTGCACAGATGCCCCGGGGGGTGTTTGGGGATCCGAGGGGATGAGGGCCCACCTGGTGGGTCAGGGCTCTCGTGTGGCATTTGGAGCAGGCAGTGCGTGGTTCGTGGCCCCTCTCACGCATCACGGCTGCGGATGTCCTCCGAGGGAGCCCCACGGGGGCTGAAGGGTAAGTCTGCGTAGGATCGCCCGGCCCTCGGCCTCTGCAGGGTGGACCAGGCCCTGTAGCCACCAGACCCAAGAGCGGCGGGAGGAGAGCAGCAGGCAGAATCAGGCCCTCTCCCCCTCCTCCTCCTCGCTCCACCCTGCTCTCCTTCTCCATCACTCCTTGTGAGGAGGCGGAAGGAGCGGTCAAGCCCCCCCCCCCACAAACATCTCCGCTTTGCACTTCACAGAGTTAATGGCTGGGGGAGGTTTCTCTTTTCTCCTTTAAAGCCCCTTTCCCTGCGCCCATCCCCTTCCCAGCTCCTCCGCCCACAATCGCTTTCGTGTGTGACATAAGGTGGCGCAGCACCGCTGGGTTCGCCTTGGCCCGACCCCGGCAAATGCGTCTCGCACACGTATCGCCGCAGCTCTGCCTGATCTACCGAAGGGGCTCTAGTGTGGGTCCTGCCCCGCCACCGGTTCCACATTGGGGGCCGTCACTTCCACAGGGGTGGCTGCTTTCTCCATCTCTGACCTCCTCTCCGACGATCGGAGGCAGTGACCAACCGCTGCTGAGGACATCCTGTCGAGAAGCCCTGTGTGGAAGGAGGGTCTTTCTGAGCTCCGGGCCCACAGCAATGGGGCAGGATGTTTGCCCCGTCTCTGCCTGATGGTGCACAAGCCTGTTCTGCCCTGGGGTGCGAGAGAGATGCGGGCAGCCTTGAACGACCCATGATTCCCCAAATGGTTTGCTGTGCTTGCACTTTCATGGGCAAACCCTCGCACACTCCCACTGACTGCGAAAAGTGTGCCTTTGGAATAGTGCGCTTTCTCAAAAGTGTACGCTCCCCACCTCCCATGGAGAAATGTGTGAAAATGTGTATTTTGGGAAACATGTGCATCATAGAACCATAGAATAGTAGAGTTGGAAGGGGCCACAAAGGCCTTTGGGTCCACCCCCCCCCCCTGCTGGTGCAGGACACCAAGTCACACCATCCCACTCAGGTCGCTGCCAGTTTCGCCTTGAATGTCTCCAGTGTGGGAGAGCCCCCCACCCCTCCAGGCAGCCGGTCCCAATCTTGCATTGCTGTGATAGTGGGGAAGCTTTTCTTGATGTCCATCCTGGATCTGGATTGTCACAACTTGAGCTGATTATTCTGTGGCTTCAGCAAGAAGAGATCTTGACCTTCCTTTTTGTGACAGCCTTTGGGGTACTCACAGAGGTTTATCATGTCCCCCCTCAGTCTTCTCTTCTCATGGCTGAACATACAGTTCTCTCCTTGGAAGGCAAGTGTGTATATTTTTAGAGTCTTAGTATCATAGAATAGCAGAGTTGGAAGGGGCCATGAAGGCCATCAAGTCCAACCCTCTGCTGGTGCAGGACACCAAGTCACACCATCCCACTCAGGTGGCTGTCCAGTTCCTTTCTGAATGCCTCCAGTGTGGGAGAGCCCCCCACCCCTCCAGGCAGCTGGTCCCACTGTTGTGTTGCTCTGACAGTGAGGAAGCTTTTCCTGATGCCCAGCCTGAATCTGGGTTGTTGCAACTTGATTATTCCATGTCCTACACTCTGGCATCAACAAGAAGAGATCTTGACCTTCCTCTTTGTGACAGGGCGGTATGCCAACAGAACCCCTACCCTGTCTCAATGGCCAACACAAAGAGCAAACATTCTAGACCTGTCTTTGAGTGGACAGGGAGGAGAGAGAGCGAGAGGGAGAGATTATATCTTTGCAGAATATGGCCACTCCACCTCTCCAACCCTCAGGACGAGGTTGGTGCTGTACAGAGTACCCACCCGGCTGGGCAAAGCTGTGTAAGCGTAACATTGCCTAATTCTCCCATACCAGTTTCTGTGATACTCACCTGGTCAGCCTTTTCAGCCGTGGTTAAGTCATGGATGAGAGTTGTTTTATTCTGCACTGACCTGGTGTCCACCAGACCGGAGGGCATTTGGTTGATACAACGGCCTGGTATTTAGCCCTTTCCAAAGATGCGTCGCGCATCCCAGTAAACCGGCAATTTCAATTTTTGCTGAATTAATCGTAGCCCAAGAGCCTCGACTCCTTCCAACAGAGATGATAAGGAAGCAGCTGGTTGACTGGGCAAAATGGGACACTCTGTTCGTTATTCCATTCCTGGCTGAGACCCAGCAAATCTTATTTATTCACTGTTAATAGGTATTTATACACACAGATTGTGGGCCAATGTTGCCGTACAGCCTCAATCAGCATTTCCAATAACACAGGTGGCTCAGAAGCCGTAAAAGCAGCAAGAGCAAACCTGGATTTGAACAAAGGTTTCGACTGCCATGCAGTGTAGCAGGCAACTTGATTTCGCATACTGAGCAGGAAATGGCAGAAAATTATCATCAGGACTGACAAGCTGTTCCTAAGTCAAAATCAGTCCGTTGGCCTAAGTCCACCAAGCATACCTTTTCTTGTCAATCTTTAAGCCTGGAGTTCCCCATAAAGTTAATTTGCATGGGAAAATATGTCAAACTACAATTAATGTGAAAATATACACCACAGCTCTCCAGCTGTCACACCAGGAGGGGGTGCGTTGTCTGTTTTGGCATTTGGGAAGAGGATCAAGAAATGAAGATGCCAGAAGGGCCAGGGAGAGAAATCTAATCTAACTGGAAGAAATCAAAATCTGGTGCAAGTCAAGGAATGGGCCTGATTTATAGGGATCAGAAGAGGCCTGGGAAGCCAAATCCACCCTCTTTGATTGAAAGTTGCATCCTTGGCAAGAGAGGCGCTGTTTGCAGAGATCACGGGGCCGACGGGTTCCTTCCTGGCACGCCCAGTCTTCTTCAGCATCATTTGGAATTCGATTTTAATTAGATTTTAATGACAATTTTAGTATTCTTAATTGTAGGTAAACTATTATTTGGTGTCCCTGTTATGATGTTATATTATTGTCGATATTGTGGATTTAATTGTGTTAATTGTGTTATTTATGATATTTTATGTTTTTGTTTTTTTACTGTGCAAACCGTCTAGACAGCCACGTGGCTATGAGATGGTAGACAAAAGTGCCAAACAAATCCATACTTTGCAGGCACCCAGGCGATGGTTGCTCCGGGCACTGCTGCGGTCGTGGGGCACGGCTTTCCTGCTGAGCCCCTCCTGACCAACCATCTCTTCCATCAGCTGCCTTAGCGCACAAGAGGGGCACATGGGCTTGATTCCTGGAATCCTGACTCTGCTGCAACCTGGATTCCCAACCCCGGACAGATTTCTCCCCTGCCGTAGCACTGAAGGGATGCTCCGTACCTGGTTTAGGAATTACTTTAATGTGAGCATCACTGAGTGCGCATAAAGAAAACTCCGTTCAATGAGCACATGGTACAAACGATGAAGTTTGGGAGCTAGAAATCCAGAAAATCTTAAACTGTCTTAAACCGGAGAGCCATCCAGTCTGGGCAGGTCCCCCATATCCATGCTATCTATTTTATATTGTTAATTGTATGTATATTTGAATGTTTTATATTTTAATTTTATGTTGTGAGCCGCCCTGAGGCTTCGGCGAATGGGGTGGCATAGAAAAGTTTTAAATAAATACATAAATAAAAATACCTTGCCACTGCTGTCTTTAACCACCAGGATGGTGTCGTGATGCTTTTGTCATCCAAGGTGGCGACACTTGGAGAAATGTAGCCTCTGGGTAGATTGTGGTCGGGAGGGGTGGTCCGTCTGGTTTTGAGTCCCCCGGAGGGAACAAGATTCTTGCCTTGAGCGCTTCTGCAGGGATGCGCTTCCAAAGATCCCTTTTCCTCGCCTAGTGCTAGAGTGACCGGCACCTCCCATCTCATGCTTAAATCAAAGCTGCTTCCGTTACCACAGGGTTTTAACACCGCTGGCCGAGCAGTCAGGCCCCGGGGAGGGATGGGAGACTGCGTGAGAGCTGCGCTTGTCTGCATGCTCCAGGCATTGGCCCACAGCCTGTCTCTCCCCGATTTGTGCTCTCCTTTGCGCTCCCCGTTCATTTTGTCTAAATGGGAAAATTTTGCAAATTGAACATCTGTCATATGCGAGTGTTGTGTCAACATTCCCCCAATTTGTGCAGATCTCAGAAATTGTGCAAATTCCCCAGATGGACCAAATTAGAAGCGTGTTGAAATGTGGGTGTTTTGAGAAACGTGTGCCTTTGGAGCGAGCTGCACATTTTTCGAGGGCTGCGAATGTGAAGGCAGGTTTGGATGTTTACAAGCTTCTTGAAGACCAGGCTCCCCTCTTTGCATCTGGGATATGAATGGGGCAGTTCTGAGTGATTTGAACTTGGACCTGAAATGCATCTCTAACTTGAGGAAGGGATAAGTTTCGAGGCTTGTAAGAGGCTTGTAAGAGGACAAGAAGAGGCTTTGGAGATGGGGAAACAGCAGAGCGAATAATCTTGATAGGTCTGTCCCACCAACAGCTGGTGAAACAATATCTTTGCAATGGCTTCTTGAGAAGGCAAGTAAGGAAGGCTGACGGGGGCAAGGAAACTTTCTAAGCCCAGTTGAAGGATCTCAACCTGGGCCACCTGGCATCACGATCTGGCCTTCCAGAACTCCCCAGGTGCCACCTCCCTTTCCCTGGCTCCACCCCTTGCCACCAGATCCAGGACTACCTGGTATTCCTGTAAGTTTTTCCTCCTTGGGCTGCTCATTACGCTGGTGTGTGTTTGTAATTTGGGGCCAGCTCTTTTGCCTTGTCCCCCCATCCCGCAACCCCAGGGGAGCTGCTCACAAAATCATCTCCAAAACAGAATTCTTTCCTTGGGATGGAAGCAACTGGACCCCCCCCCCCACTTTAAAGCTTTGCTCTAGCAGGGGAGGGGTGAGTCGCCAGCGGGACAACGCTTCACACAGCCAAATCTCTTGGCTTGGGACTGCCTCCCGAAGTCTTTTGAGAGAAACCCTGAATATGGATGGCGCGAATCCATCTCTGTCAACACGAGTCTTATCTTGTTCACTGGATAATCCCCTAGCTGAAAGTAATAACATGACCATCCTTTTTCCAGCTATTCTCTCCACAATCCTGGGCACACATCACGCCGGTCCCAAACCAAAACACTTGTGGCATTTCTGCCAAGCAGCAAAGGCCAGTGAAAAGTTTAGATTTCCATTCTCCCTTTAAATGAAAAGTCTTTAAAAATAATCTTCCGCAGACACCGCAAACATCAGACACCCCCGAATGACTTCGGCTGTTTATCTTTGCAGGAATACATGGGCTGGCCTGACGCATATTGGGAGAGGAAGCGAACCCCACGTGATGCAAGTTTCAGGCAAACATTCTGCCGATGATCTTGTTCCCTTAAATGCACAATGCGGTGTAATCGTAAGTAAAATTGCTATGAATTAACATTTAAATGTCAAAAGGCAGCTCACCGAAGGCATTCTCTCTGAAGCAGAGTTTTTCACTAAGCTGCTTTCTGATCTTCTCATTTCGCATTGTTAAATACTGGGGTAAGGTGTGCAATCCTATGAGCGCAATCCTATGCATGTTTCGCTAGAAAGAAAGCCAGCAACTCCCGCTGAATTGTGCCTTTAAGCTCTTGAAGCATTTTCTCATCATCATGCCTAAATCTGAGATGCATTGAGGGAGAATCTTTAGGAAGAGCAGTTTTCGGGGACCATCCTGTCTGGCAGCCAGCACCAACTCCACCTGTTAATTTGCCTTTTAGGATGCACTGTCCCTGCAAGGAAACTCATATTACATCACAAAAAAATAGGCAAAGGAATTACAAGCAACTGTAAACACCGATAGTTGTGGCAGCAGCTGCAGCAAAAGTTGTTAAAGCCCCAAAGCCGAAGTGGAGTAAATTTATCCTTGAGGTTTTATGTGTTTGAAAGCCAGCAATGATGAGGCCTTATCTGTGTCCCTGGAGATGGAGCGCCGCAGTTGTGGGGCCACCACTGAGAAAGCCGTGCCCTGGTACACGCAGACTGGATGTCTCTCGCTGGTGAGCCAGGTAGGGGCCATCCGGCAGTGAACCTTCTGCAGTGGCAAGGTGCCGCAGGTGCGGGCGACCTGGCAGGCACAGTGGTCACAAGCCCGATGGGGTTTTGAGGGCCAAAAGCAGTGCCTGGCATTGGCCCAGACGCAAGCCAGCCAGGCCTGCTTGCAAGGTTTCCCTCCTCAGGTGAGCAGCTGCTGAGTGGGAGGAGCTTTTCTCATAAAGGTGCGCCCTCTGCCCTCAAGAGGGGAGGCAGGTGGCTTTTGCGGGGGGTGTCTGGAGAGCGGCCAGGGAGACTGGCTAGGAGCAGCTGGACTGAGAGTCCATTGAGGGACCTGGGACCATTTATCACGCCTTGGTGTGTGCTACCCCACAGGGTTGTTGTGGCAATAAAATGTACATCATCTCGACCTCCTCAGATGAAATGCAGCAAAAATGCAGAAACCGAGCCCCTAAATCCACAAAGCAGAGAAATGTGGTCACACCCCTCTACACTCGGAGTGACTCTCCAGTTGGCTTATGAACTGGGGACTCTTTTCTCAGAAGGTAAAAGTGTAGTGAAAGACCTCTCTCTTTCATCCACCCCTAGAACAAACTAAAATTAGAAATGGGAGCAGCCACATCAGCTTCCAAAGCCTTCTCCCCAGTGTGACATGCATCCCACTGAAATTATCCAGAACTATATTTGGTGGTTCACATGCAGTGGTGCTTAGCATCGGTGAACGTATGCCATGCAACTGTACTTAGTACACTGCTCTGCAAGGTCACACCACTGGTTTGTTTTCCGAGTTTCTTGTTTGTTTCCATGTTTGGTTTTGAGCTCCCCAAAGCAACAGCCATAGAGGGGGAACTGTAGAAAATCTGGTAAACTCAGAGAATATGCGTCTGGTTTTTTGTGAAGAGGGCAAGGGTCACCCTGATTTTATTTATTTATTTCTTGCGATTCAGTTTCAGCCCATAAGGAACCTTCTCTGGGTGGAGTGCAAGCAGTTAAAAACCAAAAATAAAGACATAAAATGCAATGCAAATATTGAAAAGAATATAATTAGGGTTATAATGCACATCAAAGGGCAGCACAAGAATTGTTGTGTAGCCTACACAGGATTACCCAGGGATCTGAACCCAAATCTTCCCGACTCCAGCCAGACGCTGCATCTGGTTCACCAGCAGCTGGCCATGGAAGGGAGCCCAGAGGTCTCGGAGCTAGAAATGCCGTCGCCGCCGAGTCCAGTTTATCCACCCAGTGCGTCCACTTCTTCCCACGTCCGTTGTACTGGACGGGCTTAGGGGGCAGCGGCTTCATTTGCTTTCCAGACCCATCTGTATCTTGCGTTCTCCAAATGAGACAGCTGCCTCATTAAAGCCCTTCTCCAGCGGGAGAGGGAATCGTGCGCCGATCCTGCTGCTCGCCGGATGTTCATTTAGAGATGTTGTCTACCAACAAGGCCGGCATCGACAATCATCTCGGGGCTTCGGAGGGAGCTGGGCCTGGGAGGGAAGGAGAGATGTGCTGTTTTGCAAGGGCTGTGAGTACTATTTACAGCCTCTGCCTTGCCGCTTTCTCTGCCTGCCCTGGTTTTGGATGCTTTTGCGCAGCTGACATGGAAGATCAGCTTTCCCAGAGCTGGCCTGGAGAGGCTGGTCTGAGGGGAGCTGCGTCATGAGACCAACCTGGGTTCCATCCAGCCCGGCGCTGTGCTCACACAGTGGCCCACCAGCTGCCCCTGCACCCCACGAGCAGGAGGGGGGCGCCTCCCACCCTTCCACCCTCGTTCCTGCTCTTCTGGGGCTTAAGTTAACTGCTGAAACAGGTCTTGCAGTTCAGCTCATACAAGCTTTTGTTGCTTTCGATATTTGTTTTATATCCTTTAAATTGTGTATGGTAACTTTATGATGTTTTTATGGCTGTCTGTATATTGCATTGCATGCATTCGTTGCAAACTTCCCAGAGAGCTATTGGATGGTATAGAAATAATAATAATTATTTTCATTTATTTTATTTTTAGAAAAGCTTTTATGTACTGTTTGCTTAGCCTGAGTCTCTCCATACAGTTTTCAACAGGAAAGGAAAACCAGTACCAAAAAACAATACAATCAAGTAAAAATGTAAATCAACTTAATAAAGCAGTAATACAATCAAGTAAAAACATGTAATTATTATTAATAATCCATTGATTGCTGATCATTTGGAAGTGGCTGAGGTTGCCTTCACTCTTCCCTGATTTTGAAAAGGTAGAAATGCTTCTCCTAAGGCACGGTATTTCCCATCTTTCGACTGTTCAGGCTGCTCCTTTTGTCTTTGGAATTCGGCCCCTGAGAACTTCCCAGGGAATGGAATCCAACCCTCTGGCTGCAAGAAACTCCCTGGGCTGCCAGTCAGAGCTCAGCGGGTTGATGGCGTGGAGCCAGGCAGGTCTGTGCCTCGCCAGTCGTCGGAAGACCATGCTTTCCTGCTCAGAGCGGCTGCCTAGGAGGAAGTGTTTATGGGTGTGTGTGTGACAGAGTGCGGATTGTGCGGCATCAGCACCCCGTCTCTTCCTCAATGAATGCGCTTAAAAGAGGGCGAGAGAAACATAGAAACAGTGAGCCAGAAGGGGTCTCCCAAGCTATCTAGTCTGACCCCCTGGCTCCAGTCGGCTCTGCTCGTGATGTGCCCACCATGTGCATGTCCAGCCTGTCCTTGAACCCTCACTGAGGGGGCTTCAACCAGCTCCCATGGAAGCCCATTTCATGCCCGAGAGAGAGAACGGGGTGAGACTCTAAGAGAGGAAGAGGAGCGGCTCCCCCCACGTCTGGGTCTGGCTCCTTCCTCCTCCGCCATGCAATTCCCAAGAGGGCCATTTTGTGCATGTGCATCTGTGTGTGTATGTGTGTGTGTGTGTGTGGCAGGCCTCTTTCACAGCAGGCCAGAAAGACCAAAGTGTTTGGCCTCTTTTCCCCATTTCATGCAATCGGCTTGAAGCAATCTCCTTTTCCTTTCACACGGCATCCTTCTCCACACATCCACAACCTCTGTTTCGAAACCTACTGCTGCATTGGAGACGTGGGCAGGGCAAGCCCATGCCTGTTTCCTCAGGCGTACGCCCCATGAGGTTCTATGGGGAAAACACCCAGGAGCATTCTGCTGGGGAAATCCAGAAGAAATCTTACTCAGAAACGGTTGCTTGTAAATGCCTTGGTATTATAAGCAAAATCAAACCTGCGCCCCTTCTCAGAAAGCAGCAGAATTCCAAGCCAGGTTTCTGTTGAGCATTGCTGTTCCTCTAAGAAGAGGGAATTCTTAGCTGGACTGAGACGCTGCATTAGGCTAACACTATCAGTGGAGAAATGCCAGTGTCCCATCAGCTGCAGAGAGCAGGCAAAGGTGTCCATTTGTTCGTGAATGGACCCATTTAATCATCTAGTTCCACAGAGGCAAGCGCCTGGCAAGGTAGCCGTCAAACCATTTTTTCTGAATGGTTCATCAATCAGACACATTTGCATGTTTAAGCAGACACAGAGGCTGCTTCACACTGTCAGGGATCCACCGAATTGACTTATCAATAAGGCTCAACCAGGGAATGTTTCTAGTCTATTGTCACGGGCATTTCTGACTGGTTAGAGTATTGCTTTGTGTATGAAGACATCGAGATGCTATTCTGTTAACATTATCTGGAAACCTAATACGCCGTCCGTGACTGGAAGGTTATAAAAATGCCTGTACATGGGCTGTGATTTTGCACCTGGCGGTGGAGGCCACTGCCCGGCAGACGCCGTCGCCAGTACCCGCGGAGGTCCTGGGAGATCTCACCAATCCAAGCGCCGGGGTTCAAGGCGATCCAGTCTTACCCACAGGTCCTGGGATTCATTCTCGCCATTGGTAAGGAGACTCTGACAGCACGCTGAGGCTTTTTTCCGCCAGAATGAGGAAGAGACCTGTGACACCTTGAAGATGCACATTAATCGTCCCACAAGCTTTTCTGGAGAATTGTCCGTTTCATCCTATTTATTTCTGAGTAAACGGAACAAAGATTTGATTGCACAATTGATGAAGGACTGATGAAAGCAGTAGAACCCTGTGTGGCGCGAGCGGAAAGGGGCCTTGGAAACATAAAAACACAAAAGGCAGCAGACAACAAATGATAAAACAGTATTTATTAACTGCTGACTGCAGATTTCCTCCTGGCAGCTAAATGATGAAAAAGCTGATGTTCGACAAACCTGCCCAGGCAGAGCTTACGACGCGGCTGCTCCAAAATTCCAAGGGTGGAACGAGTCCCCAAGATTGGATGACGGCGCAGGAGAGCTCAGCCGCACGCCAGAGCAGAAGGGAAAGAATGGGGTGGGAAATGCCTAACTCAGCCCCACATACCCCCTACAGTCTGCCGAACCCCATGGTCGGCCCCCACCCCCAAAATCTGGCCTTTAAGAAACGATGCTTGAAGCGTCACATTGAAAAGCATCGGTGCCTCCCCGCTGGCGCCCCACCATCGGTTCCACTTCTCCACTGGGAGGAATTGCCGTTTGGTCCCACTCTCTGCCTTCTGTGCTTCAACAAGCTACTGGCCCAGAAGAGGAATCCCCATTTATTCCATGACTGCTAAGTTTGCTCCGAAGCCTTTGGGGATGAACGTCATCAAAAGCCCTTTGGAACTCCAAGGGACCGACGTCTACTGGATTGTCCCTTCCATACACTTACTGACCCTCCCTCCAAGAGCTCATGAGACGGGGAAGCCATGCCGATGGGCCTTGTGGAAGCCGTGCCGATGGTTTTTCGCCTTCCTGACTCTGTCTTTAGTACTGCTTCTAACCATTTTACCCAGAGCAGAGGTTGAGCTAACCAGCATGCAGTTTCCTGGTTCCTACTGGATCCCTTTTATTACACTGGACATTCTCCAGCCCTCTGGTACAGAGACTGATAGAAACAGAGAAACGGAGCGAGCCAGGAGGGGTCTCCCGGGCCATCTAGTCTGGCCCCCGGCTCCAGTTGGCTCTGTCATGACATGCCTCCCATGTGGGTGTCCAGCCTATCCTTGAACACCCTCACCGATGGGGCTTCATCCCCCTCCTGCGGAAGCCCTTTCCATACCCTGGGGGTCCTAACCGTCAGGAAGTACTTCCTGGCATCCACCCTAAATCTTGGTTGCCTGAGCTTTGCTCCACTGGAACACGTCCTGCCCTCCACTGCAGGGGGAAAAGGGGCATGACCCACCTCTGCGTGGCACCCCCTCATGTACCTGGATGTCGCCAACAGGCCTCCTCTCAGTCTCCTCTCCTCCAGGCTGAAGAGACCCGGCTCCCTCCGTCTCTCCTCGTACAGCTTTCCCTGCAAACCGGCCACCATCCTTGTGGCCCTGCGCTGCACTGACTCCAACCCAGCTGGAACATGTTTCCTATTTTGGTGAGAAGGTCAGCAGTTTCATAGCTGAGCTCGTTAAAGATTCTGCAACATGTACTATCCAGACTTGGTAATTTATTCTTTTTCAGTGTGTCAATAAAGTTGAGAATATAATCCTTTGTCACTACTATCTGCCTAGTTCCTCAGACTTCCTTCCAGTTCAAGGGAAGGGTGTCTATTCTATATTTATATATCTCCTGAAAGGATGAGGCCCAGGCATGCTTGGAAGGAGAGTGCCAGGAGGTGAATCCTCGACCGGGTGCACCAGACCACTCTGTGGTGCTTTGTGCTTCTGGGTCAATAAAGAGCGCTTTGCAAGGGAAGGTCTGTGGCTTTTGAATGCTCAAAGGAGGAACCCCGGCTCCTGACAGAGCGGCCAAGGCTGCAGCTGGCCTGCCAATGAGCAACAGTTCTTGAGTTTCTTCATCTTTTTGCTGGCTTTGGACAGGGCCGCTGTTCAGATGAGAACTGCCCCTCTTCTTGCCTTCAGCCTGTCTCCGCCCAAGACCTCCATCCTCCTCCTCCGGCCCGGCAACGCATCCCCAAGAAGAGCCTCGGCAGTCTGGCCCGCCCACCCAGTGCCCGGCCTTTCCCTTTTGCAGCAGATCCAAGGGCAGAATCACAGAAGACCGCCTCCTGTCTCTGCAGCCGCCAATCAGGTGCCCCCCTGCAAACCCATGTGCAGGACACGGGCACCGTAAACCGTGGCAGAGCAGCTCAGGACATGGGCACCGTAAACCGTGGCAGAGCAGCTGCCGCCGCCAAACCCAACGGCGCGTCGCTCCGAAGGCCAAGCCGATTCCCTCCACAGAGACTCCTTGAAATCCCACCCACTCGCCCTGCTCCCTTTTCCCCGTAAAATTTAGGGTAGGAATAATAATGGCAGGTCATTATGACATTTTAGTGTGTGTTTTATAGGACCTCATGAGTCACTGATTCAGGAAAAGAGCATCTCAGCTCATACTGAAATTGCCTCTTTCGATCAAGCCCGTCAGGTGGATTCTATAGAGGAATTTTATGTTCTGTGACAGATGGGGGTGGGAGGAGTCCCTCCCTCTATTCATGCCACATATTGGGAGTGCTGACAACAAGGAAGAGGAAGGATCAGTAAACGGAAGCATCGCCGGGGGGCGGCTCACCTTGCCCAAGTCCCCGTCCAGTGCTTTGCATCCCGTTGGCTTCCAGTTTTGCATCATCAGCATCCACTGCCCAGCTGGGCTGTCCACTTCGCTTTCCCTACAGGATGGTTGGCAGCAGAAGCAAATTGACCCAGAAATTGTCCTCAGAGATTCTCCTCTGGGGCACATTCTCCACATCTTTCCAGAGTCCCTGAATAGCATCTAAGTTCTGCTCCGAATACTCTCCCCCACGTGGTTTCAGAGGCAGCAGTGGGACTTTAAACACCTTTTGGACACACACCTGATGCATGCAAGCACCATGAGAGACCCAGCAAGAACTCTGTGTATGCCCCGTGGATATTGTCAACATTGGTGTAATGTTCTCGATCGGCTTTAACTGTGCAATCAGAACGTTTAGACAGAAATAGAGGTGTTCTAGTAAATCAATAATAATGCTTGGACTATGGCCAAATATTTACTATCTGAATTCGACAACCATGAAATTTGATCCCAGTTTTTAATATGTTGATGTTTGATAGAGTTTACTCATTGACACATGATGGAATTTAGAATCTGAATTTCGTATGGGATTCTCTGCAAGCAATGGTATATAGTGTCCAACAGCAACAGTAAAAAATGGCCAAGTGGCCGCGACATGACCAACATGCAGCCTAGGAGATGAATACTGTGGAACAAGGTGCAATCCCTGACCGCAGTGCTATCAGATTTATTATACAGTTAGCTGGAAGTCCGGCACAGTCACATTTGACCCTGAAAGGGGAAATCTCTCCAAAATTAGGAAACTGGTAAAAAAAGAAGTTGAAAAAGGAGCCAAGAGGGCAAAACCCCTTTAAAATGCTTGGAACTTACTCAGAATTACAATAATGGTGGCATAGATTGTATGCATGCCTTGAGTTAGGACAGGCCAGCACAAAGTGGAAGAGATCAACAGCATGGTTAGTGAGAAGCATCAGGGAAGCTACTGGAGAAAAGAAGGCAGACTCTGGCTTGTTATAGTCCTCTGGTTCCAAACCAGACTTGGACTGGGCAGGTTTCAAAGAAAGGTTTCTGAGAGCCTTCCCAGAAAGTGCTGCTCTCAGTCAGCTTCCCAGAATACATAGAAACAGAGCGAGTCAGAAGGGGCCTCCTGGGCCATCTCGTCCCCATCTGACCCCCAGCTCCAGCCGGCTCCACTCATGCAATCCCCAACACGTGGGTGTTCAATCTTTCCTTGAATGTCCTCACTGATGGGGCCTCCACCACCTCCCGTGGAAGCCCATTCCATATCCTACGGGTCCTAACCATCAGGAAGTACTTCCTGGCATCCAACCTGAAACCCAATTCCTTGAATTTGCCCCATTGGACCACATCCTTCCCTCCAACCCAGGGAAGAACAGGTCATGACCTTCTACCTTGTGACACCCCTTCACATACGTGTAAGTCGCAATCGGATCCCCTCTGAGTCTCCTCTTCTCCAGGCTGAAAGGACCCAGCTCCCCCAATCACACCTCATAGGGCGTCTCCGCAGGGTAAGGTAGGGCACCTGGCAGCCCTCAGCCCACAGTGATGTTGGGAAAAGTCATGAAAAAGCAAGTGCAAAGTCCATGGTTGATGTGGAATCATCTTTGGCTTGGATACAGAAACTTCCCAGATGTGTCTGCAAACTCTTGAACTCGAGTCAGCTACCTGGAACACGTGGCTTCCTCTCTGGAAGCAGCATCATTGGCTGGCTTCCAGACTTCATTCAGAACCTTGGCTAAATATTGCTTGCTTTAGGCATTGCTTCGCTTTATAGGTTCCCCCTTTAGGTTGCCAAAAAGGGAGACCCCAAAATGGTCACAGTCTGCAATTCTACACATTTTAAAGACACGTGGCCTCTGATACCTCAAGCGCTGACCAGACCTGACACAGAGGCTGTTTTCCCCTTAGTTGGGGTTATCTCTTGGCACGAGTAGCATCCTCGCTCCCTACAGAACGAACCAAGGTGGCGAGAACAATTCCAAGAGGAGGACGCAGCCAAGAGCATCCTGGCAGCGGCCAAACAATCCGAAGATGGCTGAGATGCTTCACCAGGACCGTGTGTGCTAGGAAGCTTCGAGAAGAGGCAGCCCATAGTGGCAAGCTTGTTTACTTGTTCACAGCACTTGTGAATGAAGGTGCGAAGCTAGAAAGGGGGGCACTGGCAATGCGAGCTTTGAGGGGATGCCCAGTCCCCCTGGCTCAGAAGGGAGGGGACAAGTGGACGGAGAGTCTCTCAGGCTGCATTTGACCTGATCAGCTATTCTGTGCTAAGCACATCCGGTAGCACTGTTAGCTGAATAGGTCCCCCGTTGCTTGCTTGCTTATTTATTTAGTGGCTATCCCACCCTTTTCTATTTTTAAATAACGCAATATGGCTTACGTCTTTCTTCCCCTGCTGCTCTCCATCTTGTCCCCACCACAACAGCCCTGTGAGGTAGGCCGGGCTGAGGGTCATTGCCTGGCCCAAAGTCACCCAGTGGGCTCTGTGGCTGAGTGGGGACTCGAACAGGGGTCGCCCGAGGCCCAGGCGCACGCTGCTCGCCGGTGTGCCTCGCCGGCTTCCGTTCGTTCTTGGGCCCCACTTTGCCAGCCTCTGGCGTTGCCACAGCACAAGAGTCCTGGCATCCCTGCGGGGCAGAATCGGACGTGGCCTTACCCTTCCTAGCGCCCTAGCCCTGCATCCTCATCCCGGTGCCTTTTCCGTCATTGTAAGCTGATATTTAATTAACACAGCAAAGATGGCTTTTTATGCTCATCTATTTCATTCGGAAGCCCCTGTGACATCTTTAAGATGCCAGGCAGGACCTCTCCCGGCCCCCATCCCATAATCCCGCCAACACAAGAATCCTGAGATTTGCTTCAGGCCCGATAGTATCAAGGAGAGAACATGATTCAGGGTTTGCCATTTATGCCGGAGGATAAAGCAAAGTGTTTCTGAATTACCCGGGCACATTCTGCTCTCCCGAAGCACCTCTCCAGCCTCCTCATTTACAGGCACATCCAGTTTAATATCTTTCACTCAATCAATTTTGGGATGGCATCTTTATTTTAGTGAACATGCCATCAATTTTCTTGGGGATTGGCAAGTTGAAAGGCAGAGGAGAATGGAGTGGGGGGATGCCTTTGGAAAGCAATCCCAAGGGCCGGCCTCCCCCGCCAGTCAGGAAGGACAGGAACTGATCAGCTGAGTGAGTTCTCTGAAGAGACAGCATGCAAAGCTGCTAGTCCTTAAGAGAAAATAGAGGGACCATGCCAAGAGTGTCATCTTTTGGCTATGAAAAGGAGAGTCGAGGGCTGTGACGGTTGTGGCTTGGAGACAGAACCAAAAAACAGGCAAGGGATGGAGTTCATGAGACTGGGGGCTTAGAGAGCATGTTTTACATAATGTATGCAAATATGTAGCACTGTAGTCCAGCCGTTCATCGCCATTGGCTGCGCTTTCTAGGACTGATGGGAGAAGAAGCCCTGAAGAACAATGGAATGCCTACCACCAGTACAGACTTTCTCCCAGGGAAAGAAGAACAAGGGATATTACAACTCGCCCAAACTCTCTGAACATCACATCAAAGCTCGGCTGGCTCCAAACCTCATTTGCAAGCTGTGCTGCTGTTTGTTTCATTTGAGGAGGAGAACTGCGCCTTTCAAAGGAAGGGAGTGGACATGTCTGTGTTTCTTTTGCAAAATCAAACCCTTCTCCCAATTTATTAAAGTATGAAAATGTTATTAAACCATGCACAGCTCAGTGCGTTAAACATTCGCCAATGTGATCTTCAGTTTGGGGATATGCAAACACTGAGTTTCTTTTGAAAAAAAATGGCTTCGCTTGTATTTGCATCCAATGCTCCGAATTTGGATAATCTGTGAACCTGTGAACCGAAGTGAAATTCTGGTGCATTCCTAGCTATATCCCCCCCCCCCCGTCCTCCACCCCCCTCCCCCCTTATAAGACCAGGGATATTCAGTCAGGGAAATATGGGTTGTTTGAGCTCAGTGTACTTCCAGAGTGCTCCCGATAAATGACTCAGAAGCAGGCTAAGTTGACTTCCCCACACACCTGTTTGACTCTCTAAAACAGGTGGTGGTTCGCATGCTAAAAAAGGAAATTTGTGCAAATCACAGTATTTGTGGAAATGTATGCAATTGGCACCAATTTATGCAATCCATGCAAATTAGAAGTGGCAGACGGCTTTGTTCTAGCACAATGCGCATCCTCCTGTGGCAGCTCCAGGCTCTCAGCTTTCTATCTGCACAACAGCAGGAGTTACAGCAATTTCCTTAGCGTAGTTTTTCATGTGCAAACTGTAGTTTCTCTTAGAACTGGAGCTGTGCCGACTGGTTGGACTCCCAATGTGGGGTGGGGGGGGGGGTTGAATTCTGAAGATTCAAGGAAATGTCACCCCTCTGTCAGATTCCTTATGCCTCTCTAAACCAAGTCACACGATGGCTTTGCAGTAGCTTCATAACAGAAAAGAATATATTTATTTTTATGTATTTATGTTTATTATATGTATTGCACTGCACTGCACTGCATTGCATTGCATTAATATATATATTATACTTGGGCAGCACATGACATGTGGAACTTCCTGCAAGTGATGTGGTGAGGGCCACTGTTTTGGGCATTCTTGAGCAGGGACGGGAACACACTCATGCGGGAGAAGAGATCCACCCACAGCAATGGCTGAGTCAGCAGTGGGATGCGGCTGCAAAAAGGGCAGGTGCTATTTTGGGCTGCGTTAACAGAAGTCTCACTTCCAAATCCCATGAAGCACTAGAGCCTCTTTACTCAGCCCCGGTTGGGTCTCCTCTGGAGTCCTGTGTCCATTCTGGGCCCCACAGTTTGGGAAAGATGCAGATGAGCCAGGAAGGGTTCAGAGGAGGGCAACAAGGATGAACAGAGAGGTCCACCTGGCGCCGTCGTTATTTGTTTTTTGGCGCCAGGCTAAGACCTTTTTATTCAAACAATATTTTAATAATGTCTAACATTTATTGGTTTTAATTGTGCAGCCAGGGTGTTTCCGGGTTTTAATTGTAATTGTATTATATTTATTCATTTCTGTGAGCCATCCCGAGGCTACATAGCAAGGGGACGGCACACAAAAACGATGATGATGATGATCTGGGGACTGGAGACAAAGCCCCTTGAGGAGAGGCTGAAAGACCTGGGCATGTTTAGCCTCAAGAAGATAAGACTGAGAGCAGCTAGGAGAGTCCTCTACAAGTCCTTGAGAAGCTGCCACGGAGAGGAGGGCCAGGTTCTCTTGTCCACCATCCCAGGGTGCAAGGCACGGAACAACGGGCTGGAGTTACAGGGAGTCAGATTCTGGCTGGACATCAGGAAAAGCTTCCTGACGGTTGTGGCAATCTGGCGATGGAACCCCTGACCTGGGGAGGTTTGGGCTCGCCCACCCTGGAGGCATTCAAGATGCAGCTGGACAGCCCTCTGGGAGGGATCCTTGAACTGGGAGCCCTGCCCTGAGTAAGGGTTGGACCAGACGGCCTTGAGGGCCCCGTCCAGCTCTCCTCTTGTAGGATTCTGTGACATGGCGAAATGGACTCATGTAGCTTTGAACCTGCTCGTGCAACTGTGCCAGGGATTCTGCCTGGCAAGAATTTGGGTCCCCCAGGAGAGCAGCACAGCAATATGTGTGTGTGTGTGTGTCCAAACCCCAGGTTCACCCCCTCCAGAGAGGGATGTGAGTTGCTTTGTTCTGGAATATCCGGATGGTGTCGTACCCACGCGCTCGGATGAGACTCCCCGGCGCACACGGGGGACGGAGAGCGTTGGTGGGGATGGCGGCTCAGACTCAAAGGAGGGGAGTGGGCAGCTGACCTGGCTGTGGCTCGGAGCTCTCACTCTGATGTTGCAGTGGTTGAGTCTAGCGAGGCCCCGGCTGCCCAGACCCTCCCGCTGAGCCCGCCCGAGCCAGCGCTGGGTCAAAGCACTGCAAGGACAGCCACCAAGCCCCCTCCCACTCCTGATGGTGGGAACAAAGCCGGTGGGGAACAGGCTGGGGAGGGTCCTCAGGAGGAGAACTTGACACCCCGGGAGACGTGGACACGGGGGCCCATTGACTCACCTGCTGACTAGACCAACTGGGGGCTCGATGGGAAGAGTGTTGGAAGGCCAGCTTCCATAGTGCTCCCCCCCACCCCAGCGCCCAGCCCTGAAGGGGTCATAAGCAGAGCTTTGGGGGAAGGGGGGCAGAGCGAGGGGTCGGCGTTCCACCTGGAGTGCGTGTTTCGAGGCTGGTGAATACGTTGCTTTCTGCACGGGATACATACTCTTTCAATAATTGCTGAAGTGCCAGTCCCATTTAGGAGGGGCCGCCTTGCTCACAACAGACGGCCCTCACCCTCCACGAGGAGGTTCCCTGCTGCAGGCTTGCTAGGGGATCGTGGCTGGACCTCTCCGTTGCTCGTTCAGTGGCCGGGCGCCTGCCTCAGCCCCAGGCCCTTGACTGCTGTCGCTCGGCCTTGGGCCTTGTGGAAGTCTCGGATGCACCACAGGCTAACTTTGCTGGTACTCTGGCAAGCAGAAAACCCTTCTGTTCTCATGCTCTGATGCAGGGGTAATCCCTCTGACTGCCGTGCCCCTAAGCCCTGTCCTCATGGCCAGCACTAAGAGAGGATGGGTGTTGCAGTCCAAAACATCTGGAGGGAACTTGGTTGCTCTTCCGCCCTTCTATCTTGCACTGCCGTGCCTGAGCACCAAAAGCGAGCTCCCAGGTCTAATCTCAGCGCTGCTGTTTCCCCGATCCAGCACAGAGCTGGCCTTGCAGCCAGTTCTGTGCAGTCCGTGATGTTCCAGGCAAGAGTTAAACGGCAGAGAAGAGACCTCCGTCCTCTCCCCACCTCCCTGCCAGCCGCTTAGTGCTGTGAAAAAAGAGGCAGGCAAGGGGAAGTCAGAACATTAGCGGCATTGAGCGGGTGACCCGTGACAACGCGACGGCCGCCTTCCTTTGTCCCCTTCGTCAAATATTTCTTTGGAGAGCAAAATGAGCAAGAAACAAACTCCCAAGTGATGGCTATTGAGAAGAGACAGGGAGGGGGAAGAAGAAGCCATGGTGGGTGAAGAGACAAATGACTCGAGCAATTCACAGAGTGATTTCAGGGATGTGCCACAGGGAGAATATATTCCGAGTGGCGAGCACTTCCTTTAATGCTCTCCCTTTGTGGATTTAGTTCCCCAGTACTTTGAGTCATGCCCGGCACACACCCCTGCCCCCCACGAGCTGGACTTCCTTGCGGGCTTGTTGATCCCAGAATGGGCATTTGGCGTGGGAGGCACCAATGCCCTCTGGGAAGGTTGCTGCTGACTCTCCTCCAGACAAACGTGGAACATTCTCCAGATAGATGGCGTCTGGGGACCCATGGGCGCTGGAGGAGAGCCAGTGCTCCTGCAGGCAAAGGACCGCCCAGTTCGCTCGTATCGGCCTGCTCAGTGGGCTAGAGACACCGCCGTGTGGCTCCCGGGCTCCTCCGTCCAGGACCACAACCGTGCTGGGATGCCCGGCAGGGGGAAAAACCCTTCGATGCTACCGTGAAGTTGTACCAGCCGTGTCACTGGCGCGCAGACCCTCCAGCAGGGTCTGTATCAAGGGCCCCCGTCCCTTCTGGGTGACCTGGCAAGGCACAGATGCTAGCCGGGAGCAGCGGACAGAACCCAACACAAAAGCGAACGGCTCACCCGTTGCACTTCCTGCAACTCTCTCTCCCCCTCTTCCCCCTCCCTCCCTCCCTGCCACCGCTTTCCCCTTTCCTGTCTTCCTTCCCACCCAGCAGCCTGCCAGGGAAGAAACAATGCTTTTTTTCAGAAATCGGAGCTGACGGCATGAAGACGACTTCACAGAAAAGGCATCTAGGGTTACGCCAAGGGCCACGTGTGCCCTGGAGCAACAGATGACCTGGATTTAGCACCCTTCTTCCCTCGTGGTTCTCCGGCTCCCTCCAACCCTTCCTTGCACATGCTCTTGGCGAGCACCCTAAGCCACAGGTTTCACGCCTAGAGCACGAAGGAGTGGCTAAAGCCATTCCTCACCCTGATGCTCCCAGATGTCTTGGACTTGCGACTCCCATCGTCCCCAGCCGACAGGGGTGCTCTAAAGCCCCGTGCTTCTGCGTGGTGCGAGCCATCCTTCAAGCTCTTGCAGGCCTCGCTGCAGCTGCGGATGGGGCTGAAGGGAAAGGGGGCAGGGCCAAAATCCCCCAGAGATGAGCGGAGTTCCCTTTAAGGCAGGACTGCCTCTCGCTTAACAGTCATTTCCACCATTAAGAATGGAGAAAACCTCCATTTGCAGGAAACCACAGGAAATTTGCAAGGAAAGGCCGGTGGCCAGGGCCTGTGTTTGGCCCATTTTCTGCGCCCGGGTCTTGCATCGAGAGAGCTACGTACAGAATGGGAATAGAGGACCCAGGCATGCCAGGCAGCGCTTCCTGATGGTTAGGACTCCTAGGGCATGGAATGGGCCTCCACGGGAGGTGGTGGAGGCCCCATCGGTGCAGTGTTCCAGGAAAATTTGTTGCTGCTCAGTCACAAAGTCATGCCCGACTCTTCGCGGTCCCCTGGACAACATTCCTCCAGGTTCTCCTGCCCTCCACCATCCCCCGGAGGCCACCCGACCCCAACCAGCCACCTCAAGCTCTGCTGTCCCCTTCTCCTTTTGCCTTCAGTTGTTCCAGCGAGTCCATCACATGTTGGGGACTACATGAGTGGAGCCGGCTGGAGCCGGGGGTCAGACTAGATGGCCCGGGAGATCCCTTCTGACTCGCTCTGTTTCCTGCCTCCTGTGGTAACAACAAATGCTGAGGTTTCTCCAGTGGCCCTGGCTGGCAAAAGGAGGCTGTCAAGAAGAAGCGTGTGCGGCATCCGAGGAGGAAGCCAGCCTGGGCAGGGTGGCATTGAGCAGATCCGTGACTAGCTGTAACTGCGCACCGCTAGAAGCAAAGCCAGGTAGCCGGACAGCCCCTGTTTTCCTGCGGAGAATCCATGCTGTGTCTGGAACGTGGCTGAGGCCACGTGCTTCTCCTGCTGCAGGTCTGCGTGGATCCAGAGGTGCCTGGAAGGCTTTCTTGCCCACTCTTTCAGAGGAAGAAACTGGCCCATGTGTCCATCCGTGGGGAGGATGCTCCCTTCCCTGGGAAGCTGAGGAGACATAATGCAGGCACTGTGGGTATCTGTCTTGCCAGCTGGAATGCGGGGCTTGATGTGGCCAAAAGAGAGAGGAGAGAAACATTATCTCAGTGAAGCAGAAAATAGGATCACCTTCTGCCATCGCAAGACCTCTGCTCAAGCCAAAAGCCCAGCTGGGAGTTTCTAGGCAGGCTGTGTGCAGCTCCTTTTAAAAGGAAACAAAGCCCAAACCCTTTTCCATGGCTGAAGAGGAGGGAAGAGCAGATGAATGGCTGCAGGATGGAAGCGTGTGTGTTTCAACCCCTTCCTATCAACATAGTTCCTTCCGCATTTCCTCCACCGTCTTCCTGCTTTCCCTTTAGGGGGCGCTGTGCTTTGGGACCTGAGGAAGAGGACAGGCTGATGCGTGGGAGCCAAGGAAGAGGTGTCCTATTGTGGGCCCAGCAAGCCCTAGAACCTGGAACTGGCCCTGGAAGCGAGCAGAAGAGCTGCCACACACGATCCGATTCCCCTGCACCTCAGTTCTCCTCCTGGACAGTGAAGTGAATGGACCGCCTCCATTCATCTCAATGGCGTGAAACCAGCCCAGGCATGGCTGGGCTGCATGCCACCAGGTGGCGGAAGGGTGCCACTGGAAATCCAGGGGAATGGCGGGCGTTTGGGCCACGAGCCCTGGCTCCAATCCCCACTTGGTAGGGGGCTGTGGGGGTGAGGATTCCTTGGATTTCCTGGGCTCAGCGGCCCGGACTCCGGCCTGCTCGGCAGCGGCCGAGTTCCTGGTGTGCTCATGCAGTGTTCGCGGGGAGCTCGGCAGGAATCGAGCCCCTTGCAAGCAGCACCCCTTGTGCATGCCCATGTGGAAGGACTGTGTGAGCATCTGCGGGGTGGGGGGCAGGGAGAGTTGGCCATGGGGGTCCCCAGAAAGACTCCCTCGGTGACGCCTGTGCAAGCCCCCTTTTGGCTGCTGCTGCAGCTGATGTGGGAGAGGCGTTGTGGGGGCCTGGGGGCCTTCAAGGGCCTCCTCTCAGCTTGGCCCGCATTTGAAGACGGGCCTGAGCACAAGTTGAAGCCCGCAAATGCTGGGAGGGAGGGATCCCGGCTCATTCCAGTCTGCGCGCCACTGGGTGCTACCAGACCCACGCAGTTAAACACACAGGTGTAGACACAGGTAAAAATCAAACAGGGAAATGTGCAGATTTCATAGCTGCAAATCTGTCCGCTAGAAACCCTGCTTAGCCTTGTGAAAATAGACTGCTTTAATGCAATTCTTTCTTTTGGCAGCTGTCAGAATGCTTCTCCTGTGAATGGGGTGAATGTTTCCTTTTCCTGAGCGCCAGAACCTTGCGGAAGGATGAAGAGAACAGCCAGTCTCCCAGAGGATCTTCCTGTGAAGAGGATGCCCCTTTTGCAAGCAAAGATATTTTGCCACATTGCTTTTCACCTGACAGCTCAGCACTTGACAGTTGTCGAGTGAACAACCAAGTAACGGAATTTCCCATTTGTAGCCTCACTTGGTCAATCATCAGTACCGTGACGTTGATCAGGCTAGGCTTTTCATTTCAGTCACCCGCGGGTGAACTCCTGTGACAGACGGTGGAAAAATGAAGAATCTATTCGTGTGAATTTTGGGCACCTAAAGGGGGAAAAAAAACCCTGACAAAGCAGTGATGGCCACTCCAGAATGCTGCTTGAGTGCTTTGGAGGAGCTGTCATTTTCCGCCATCCACTGCCAGGGAGAGTGGAAGGATTGTTGGAAGGGGGAAATACTGGGTGGCGACTGGAAAGCAGAGACAAGCAGCGTGGGCAGAGAAGGCAAGGTGGGGTCAGCCCGCAAGTCCCTGGGGGTGCCCCCTGGAGGACCGGGGCAAAGGAGGTGTGGGCAAGCCCAGCCCTCTGTTGGGCACAGCTTGGGTTGTTCCACCAAGGATCCACGGAGGCCATCCCTCTGGACGGCTAGCCGTGCTGTGGGGGCTGTGCCCGGTGACTGGCCCAAGGTCCCTCAGTGGGCACCGTGGGCGTGCGGACCCAGGACTCCGCAGTCCACAGGGCACCACACCGGCTTTCTGTGGGTCTCGGATCTCTGCTGTTCTGCTGCTGGCCAGAGTGGGGGGGCTGTCCTGACCCCTGGTGGGCGAGGGAGGGAAGCTCCACTGCCTCTGCCGCCATCTCAGTGGAGCCAGAGCAGCTGTCCCTGCAGGGCTGAGCAGCACAGGGCCTGCTGTCCGTTCCTCGCACCTGATCTATGGGTGGGGGAGAAAACTCCAGGGGCGTGCGGAGGGCGGCTGGTCGCTGATCGCCCGCCTGTGCAGCAGTGGTACCGAGCTCACCGCGGCTCGGGACCACCGAGGGAGAGTCCAGATAAGCAGCCTGGCAAGGCGCTTTGGGACCCTCCGGCGTGTGCTGGGGCTGCCTCCCACAAGCAAAGCGGCTGCCTCCCACATGCGTTGGATGCCCTGAAACCCTGCCGGAGGGCCTTGGCAGGAGCCCTTTGGTACCCCAGTGGGACATAAAGGAAGGGGTGGAGACATAAAGGATAAACTGGAGCAGACCCCCAGTGTTGTCGTCCAGTCCTTTCTCCCCCGGCCTTTCTCTGGCAGGGGCAGGAGCAGCAACGGCAGCAAGGCCGCTTTCCTTTCTGGCTGAACGTGAGCCACGCGCGAGCCTTCTTGCGGTGCATCCGGACCGAGGGCAGTGTGGGAAAGGAAGCACCACTCAGCCACATTGACCTCCAGGGGTGTCGCGAGACTGCAGTGGCACCGGGGACTCCGAATGGGCCGAGATCACTTTTGGAGGAAGATGCAGCCCCAGGGGAAGGAAAAAACGTGCCCTAGGAGCAAGCGAGGAAGTTAAATGGGAAGACAGTAAGTTCTCTCTGGGTGTTTTTGGGGGATACGTTTTGCCCACACGCCCATTTTCTGCATGTCGGTATTTATTTATTTCCCACAGCATCCAATAGCCGAAGCTTCCTGAGCGGTTTACAACAGCACGTTAAAATACCAATTAAAATACCCCCCATTAAAATGGAACAAAACATACGCAATGCAGAATTTAAGACGAAATTTAAATCAGATTTTAAAAAATTACAATAACTTGAAGAAAATCTTAAGACCTGCTTAACTGTTAGCAGGTTGCCATATGCCGATTGGTTGCCCTGAAATATTCGCCTGTGAACATCTGGTGCTTTGCAGCATCGTGAGGGTAGCGAGGTGAAGGCAAAAGCTGAAGGCTCGAGGTGGAGCACCTTGTTTTGATTAACCAAAAGGGGTTTGGCGTGGGGCAGGTGTTCTGGAAAAGCAAGGTAAATACAGTACATACCACCTGTGCTTACTGTAAAGGAAACCGGTCAAATTCCTGGGATACCCGCCGCACTGGGTGGAATCCACCTTCCACAGGGTCCTTATCAAGAGCGTCCTGGCAGGTGGCCTCTCCGCTCCATGAAGCTAGAAAAGACAGGCAGCCTTGCTGATGTCTTGCTTTTCTTTCCTTTTCTTTTCTTCTTTTCTTTTCTTTTCTTTTATAACTTTTATAACTTCTTTTATATCGTTTATATTTTTTATTTTTTTTATTTTATATTATTAATTTTAATTTTATATTGTTATTTTGTATTGTATTGTATTTGATTGTGTTGTAAGCCGCCCTGAGGCTTCGGCAAGGGGCGGCATAGAAATGTTCTAATAATAATAATGATGATGATGATGATGATGTCCCAGTTCCACACGGAGGACAAAGGTGCCGGGGAGGAGCAGAGCAGCAGCCCCAGTGCAGCAGGCCGTGGCCTCTCCGAGGTCTGCGTCGAACTGCTTGGCGAGGAACGTTTGCTGGGGCAGCAAGAGTTTATCAGAGGGCATATGGTTACCGGAGAAAAGCGCCTTTTTGTTCAAGCAACAGACCAGGCTGCAACTGTGCATTTGCTGGTGAGGTGACGGAAGGCACGGTGACTAGCAAGCCAGACGTGATGTCAGATGCAGCTTTGCAACTGGAGTGTGCACGTTCAAAAATGCAAGGAGTTGGAGCCGCCGGGTGGTGGGTGGTGGAGAGAGCGGATGATGATCAAGACAGCAACACTTAGGCAAGTGCAATCTACCTCTCTCCTCTGCTGAGACAGGCATGGTGACAACTTTTCTGCACGTATATTGGGACGAAGTCCTCCATCGGCTGCAAGGGGAACTTTCCTCACGTTGAACCTACAAGCTTCGGAGGACTGATGAACATCAGGGCTGCAGCTGCGTCCGAAAGGGACTTTCTGGTGTGCTCTGACCATTCGCTCCCTCCATCCCTGCGTGGCTGATATTTGTGTTTCCTAAAAAGGCACCCATTCAATTCAAAGGTGCATTCAATATCACCTCCAGTTTGGCCCTGTGGAGCCTACGGCCAGCCTGAGGGCACGCCTGCCAATAGAAATGAACAGGCCTTCCCATTTTGCTGTCTCTCCGTTTCTTATTTTTCTAAACCTAAGTTGGTTTATCCCAAATTTTGAGACTTTCTAAGTTCGAAAGCAGGAATGCATTTGTGTGTACATGTATCTCGGTTACATGCATTATTATGTGAGCTGCTTTGAGTCCAAATCTCTGGGAATAGGCAGGATATAAATGCATAAACTATTATTATTTAAAAAGAACGCTATATGCAATTTTGTCATTCGGACACCATTTTCTGAACAATAGTTACATTTTGATACTCATTTGGGGAACTCCGTGGCAAAATTCAGAGAAGTGAGAGCTTAGGGCTGTGGATTACTTTGAAAGTGAGACATTGGTCAAGGTCGCATTAAAATGCCGACGGAGCAGGTTTCTCCTCTGTCCTTACCTGCTGCGGCTCACCCTCCGGCGGGGGCACCCCCGGCCCCTAGAGTCCTTTGCCTTGCTGCCCCATGGCTGCCCCTTCACCTGTCCTCTCTGCATGAGCACAAAGTCACAGGTTGAAGAAGCAGCATCCGCTGCTGGACTCACCCTCCACTTTGGATGACCCCTTGACTGGGCTCCGGCAACTGGCCCACTTCCGCACCTCCTGCTCCACCTCCACCTCCACGCAAGCAAGATGGGCCCGCCTTATTGGCCTCCTTGAAGACCGACCTGGTGACCGGGAGACTCCTGGATCTAGTGAATCCACCCCCCTCCTTCCCTCTCCCTTCACTCCCCCTTTTTGCTCTCTGGCCCTTTTCCGGGGTTGCCATTGTGACTTCAAGAGAGGGGCAACTGCAGAGATTTCCATGGGAGCCGGAAGGGGATGCAGATGCTGGGGTTTTCCCGTCTCAAGGTTTTCATTGTGTCCACCATCTCTGGTTGGGGGGGGTACAGACCTTCCTATGGATTCCCCCATAAATGGTTTTTCTGATCATTCTTACTGTGCTGTTTGTAGTAAAGAGCCCATTCTGGAGGTGCTTTAATATCCTTGACTTTGATGTAGTTGTTCTATTTTTTCCTAGCAGACGACTCTTTTGAATTGCAGCATGTTTACAGTTTTAGACATAAGAACAGGTTTGTGGCTCTCACGTCCATGGTCCTGGCATAAACAGGAAATCTAATGCCGGCGTGTTTAGCACGAGCTGGATCCTAGCTGCTGAGAAGGTACTCCAGTGGCTGAGGAGCCGGGCAGAAGGAGATCTTGTGCCCATCCTGCTTGAGGGACACTGCGTAGCTGGACGGCTGGATGCTTGTGGAGTGCTGGATTGAATGGACCTTGGCTCTGATCCAGCAGGGCTTGTCTTATGTTCTTTTGCTGGTATCCAAGGGTAAGTGCGATCTCTTCTCTGGAGGGAGACTTGGGCCGTCCACCTTTCTCTGGGAGGAGATTCGGGTCCCTCTAAAAATATTTGTTTGGAGAAACCCAGTGTACCTCATTGTGCTCTGATAGCAAAACAACCAAAGGCCAGAATGATACCTCGTAGCTCATGCTTGTATTACGTTGGCTCTCAAATGGATAGGAAGAGAAGTTATTAAACGGCCAAGTCCCTAGAGCTGGAGGCAGCAGTGCGAGGGATGATGCCTTGTTTGGGATTCCCTGCAGTGTTGGATTAGTTTGTTTCAGGTTATCCGGAAGCCATACTTTTCTGTAAACCAGACTAACTAATACTGTTATGGTTAAAAGTTAGACTGGTGCACATTGACATAAGAAAACACTCTGCCCTTCATACAGAAATGGAAAAGAACCTGGCCTGATGACTTTGTGCCCTGCTCAGTTTTAACTTTAGCAAAGTTTCAATTTTGGATATTAGCTCAGCTGTCAGTGCGGAGGAGGGTTCCTTAAATACATGAATCACTGACTTAGCACCATACAAGAACTTGCAAAGGCCTCTGCCCAATGGGGAAAAGGGTGCAGGATGAGTTATGAATGGTTTGATCATGGCCACCTCATTCTCAAGAAATGCACAGGAAATATTTCCAGGCACGACAGGGATAGCATTAATGAAGTCCGTACCGGTTCCAGTTTTTTTAGGGGGCCATGGGGCTCCTCCTGGCCTGAGTCTGCCTCTTACTGGCATGGTCCCCAGCTTTCTTACTCCTCATCGTCTTACTTTCTCTTTTTTTCTACCACGGGGGTGAGGAAGAACCTGGCCAGGAGATTCTTATCGGCATACCCTGCTGGTTGTGGCCCCCGCGCAAGTGCTTGGCCGTGCCGACAATTGACCCTGGCCTGGGAGGACGTCATCCAGCTTGAATATTATCCGCTGAAAAGCCTTACCTGGTGCTATTTGCGACAAGAAGAGAAGGGCATTAGAGGAAAGTGGGATGTATTTCCTCTTGCCATACAGAATAGTGATGCTGCTTAAGGATTTTATTTCCAAATCTACTTCATATGAAAGTATTCCAGATTGCTGCATTATAGCCATACTTGGAAGAAGAGTTTTTCTGGTATATTTTTGGAAGAAATGCATATTGGTTCGTAGAATCATAGCATGTAGAGTTGGAAGGGGTCAAGAAGGCCATCAGGACCAACTGGCTGTTGCAGGACACCAAGTCACACCATCCCACTCAGGTGGCTGTCCAGTTTCCCCTTGAATGCCCCCAGTGTGGGAGAGCCCCCCACCCCTCCAGGCAGCTGGTTCCACTGTCGTGTTGCTCTGACAGTGAGGAAGCTTTTCCTGATGCCCAGCCTGAATCTGGGTTGTTGCAACCTGAACTGATTATTCCGTGTCCTCCACTCTGGCATCAGCACGAAGAGATCTTGGCCTTCCTCTTTGTGACAGCCTTTGAGGGACTTGAAGAGGGATATCATAGAATTATAAAATCATTGAATAGTAGAGTTGGAAGGGGCCATGAAAGCCATCGGATCCAACCCCTGCTGTTGCAGGACACCAAGTCACACCATCCCACTCAGGTGGCTGCCCAGTTTCTCCTTGAATGCCTCCAGTGTGGGAAAGCCCCCACCCCTCCAGGCAGCCAGTTCCACTGTCGCATTGCTCTGACAGTGAGGAAGCTTTTCCTGATGTCCAGCCTGAACCTGAATCTCATGTCCAAGATATATTTTGATAGGTTCTTGAAAGGAATCTGGCAAGAAGTGTATTAGCTCCTCTTTCATTTAACCTTTTTAAAAGTTATAATATGGGGGCTTTGGTCCTGGTTGATCCCTGCCCTACAAGACTGGCTATAATATTTTTCTATCTAGAGGCTGCCCAGTTCCCGCCAACAAGCCTGGGGCTTTTGCATTTGCGGGCTGCTTTTGTTCTATTATTCTAATAATAAATGATTGATTAATTATGATCGAATCGTCTTACTGGCAGAAAGCAGCAATGGCTTGAAATGACTCCTGGTGAAAGTTAAAGCAGAAAGTACAAAAGCAGGACTGCCGCTGAATATTAAGAAAACCAAAATCACGACTTCAGAAGAATTATGGAAGTTCACTGTCAGCAATGAAGAAATCAAAATTGTGAAAGGTTTTGCCTACCTCAGCTCAGTCATCAATCCAAAGGGAGGTGGCAGCCAAGAAATCTGAAGAAGACTGAGGACTTGGAAGGGCGGCAGTGAAAGAGCTGGGCAGAATCACCCAGTGGAAGGGCATTCAGTGGAGAGCAAGGCCAAGACCATTCTCAGCAGTGGATTCCCAGTGCCTATGCACGGGTGTGACAGCTGGACAGTGAAGAAAGTTGGTGAGAAGACGTGGCATTGAGAGCATGGAAAGGTTCTGAGGCATTAAGGTTTCCTCTGATCAATTATGTAACGATATCTATGTTTTGGATTTGGCTGAGTGCAAATCAGGCAGATTTGCTCCGTGGATCCAAAGCTACGAAGACGTCGCCTCCCCGAAAGGCGTGGACTCTGCCATGACCTCGCGTCTCTTCCACTCATGCATGCTAAAGACAGTCGGAAGAAAGAGCTGGTCCTAAATTTATTTCTAAATGTGGTGATGCAGGTATAACTTGGCATATGCAATTTTTATGCAGATGGATGCCCACCTTGTCCCCCTTTCTGATGAGGCATTTCCTCTTATTCATTCATTTCGTTATTGGCGATTCCTATGTGGCCACCCTGGGAAGCAGGCCACAATTTTTGGTAGCTGAGTTGTCAGTCCCGGTGTAAGCAAGAGCAAAACGGAAAGCTTTGTCCTCCAAGTCAGTCTCTGTGCCCTAGAAACAGGGATGCATTCCGATCAGCAAGTCTTGTGCATGTTATCAGCGAGGGAGAAGAAATAATCATTCCTGTCATTGTGTATGACAAAGCACAAACCCGGAGAACTCTGCTCTGTTGCACCTCCATTTCAACACGCTCTGCAATTAGAGTCAGCATTTGTGGAAGAGAAAACAAGGAATGCTCAGGTGGCGGGTAGGAGGCGGGTGATGGAATGCCGAGGTGGGGAGGCATTTTCTGTGACGGGATGAGAGCCAGGGGTGGCCCCAACCAGAGGGTGCTCAGAGCACTCATCCTTCCCCAAGCCCCCTCCCCGCCCGTTGTGATGTTCAGAATGACCGTTCGCCCTCCGTTGGCGTCTCACAAACAGAGTTTGCTGCAGTGCCCCGATGCTGGCGGTCCTGCTCAGGTGCTCCACTGCATACCTGCGCACTCCCACACCTGCACAGAGCACCCTTGCCAGTTCAGGACCTTTCTCTGGAGTGGCAAAGTTTCAGAGTGTGTCTGTACACAGTGCCCCTCATTACAGCACCTCTGCAAAGCCAAGGAGGGAGGACGCTTTTCTTCTGACAAAAGGGAGCCATCTGGGTCACCTGCCAGAGGCTAGGGCCTGTTTCACACAAGTTAGAGGAGCAGCTGCAACAGCTTCAGTTCCATTAATGGTTCTTAATCTCTCTCTCTCTCTCTCTCTCTCTCTCTCTCTCTCTCTCTCTCTCTCTCTCTCTCTCTCTGGTAGTGCAGGGTCCGTGTCTCTGTGTTCCAATAGCTGCTTTTCTGGTGGCAGGACAAGGTGCCAGACACAGAGGTCCTCTCCAGAGCAGGCCTGCCGTCAGTTCACACCCTGCTGATGAAAGCCCAGACATGCTGGGCAGGCCATGTTGCAAGGATGCCAGGCCACCGCATCCCCAAACAGCTCTTCTATGGTGAGCTGTCTGAAGGAAAGCGATCGCACGGGGGACAAAAGAAGTGATACAAAGACACGCTGAAAGCCTCTCTCAAGTCCCTGGTTATCGACACCACCTCCTGGGAGACCCTGGCACAAGACCGATCGACATGGCACACGCTGATCCACCAAGGCTGCCAAACATCTGAAGCCAGAAGGACAACCGTAGCACAAGAGAAGCGAGCGCTCCGTAAAGCCGGAGCTGCAAACGTTGCAACAGTGGTGCCCACACACGTCTGCCCGACATGTGGCAGGACACTCCGTGCCCGTATTGGCCGTATCAGCCACCTGCGGACACACCATGGACAACTCTCAACCCGTTGGATGTCAAGGTGCTCATCGAAAATGATGGACGAACATCATCATCAACATCAAGTATAACATGGGGTCTGGTTTATTCCTTTCTTTGCTGTTCTGGTGCACTGCCCCTTTCCCATGGGCTCTGGATGGGCTGTTGCTGTGTGCCGTCAAGTCCTCCCTTACTTCCGGCGATGCTAGGAATGAGAGTCCTCCAGAAGGTCCCGTCTGTGACAGCTCCACCCAGCTCTTCCAAGCCTGAGTCCTGCTTGATGGAGTCCGTCCATCTCATGCTTGGTGTTCCTTTCCTTTCTCCTCCTTTGACTTTCCCTGGCACGATTGTCTTCTCTGGGGAGTCTTGCATTCTCAAAATGTGCCCAGAATATGACAGTCTCAGTTTCATCATTTTTGCTTGCAAGGCAAAAAGGGCTCGATTTGATCCAAGACCCGCTTGTTTGTCTTTCTGTTGGTCCAGGATATTCAGAAAGCTCTCCTCAGCACCATGTTCTGAATGCGTCTCTTTTCTTCTTGCCAACTTGCTCCGCCGCCCAGTTTTCACAACCTGATTGTGCTTGGGAATTCAAGAGTGTGCACGAGCTTGGCCTTGGTCTCCAGGGAAACATCCTTACACTCGATGCTCTTGCTCTAGTTTCTTCATCGGTGCCCCTCCAAGTCTCGGTCTTCATACTTCTCGGCTGCAGTTGCTCTGTGAGTTGAGGACTGAGCCGAGTTAGCAAAACCTTTCCCAATTTTGATTTCTTTGTTCAGAAGAAGGTCCTGTAATTCTTCTGTAGACATGATTTTGGTTTTCTTAATATTCAGCTTTTGTACCTTCTTGTTTAACATTCATCAGGGGTTGTTTGAAGTCAGTGCCGCACAAGAGATTAAAACCAGGAATGATTAAAATGTGACCAAAAACAAACAGTAAAGAAAACTACCGATATTAAGTTTTGGAATTTGTGTGTGCCTGTGTAGGTCAAGAAGGGGAGGGGTGCCATTGTGTGTTTGTGGGGGGACGGGGACTGTGTGTTTTGCAAGGGATTTCTGCAGCTTCCCAAAGGTTGTAACATGCAAGAGAATCCCCATGCTTTCTCTTGAGCCATCAGTCCTTGCTATGTCTTCCAAGAGGTGCATCATCGAGGAATGCGTTGCTTCTGCCTCAGCCTCCTCTGGGGGCTTCTTTGTGAGGCTATGCAAGGCATGGATTTCCGGACGCTCTCAGAACTCTTGCTTGTGCTCCCGATGCTCCTGTTCTGTGTGGCTCTGAGAAGGTCCTCTCTTCGTTTCTTCTCCTCGTCCTCCTCCATCATCACCACCATCATCATCCCTGTTTTCATGCCTCCATTCCTTCTCCCTTTCCACCCCTCATTTTGACGACATTATGATGGTGTGACTCGGTGTCCTGCAACAGCAGGGGGTTGGACTTGATGCCCTTCATGGCCCCTTCCAACTCTTCCAGGATTCTATGATTTTAGTATTATTGGTATTAACTGTCTATTGTTTTGTGCATTTTATAAAATTCCTGTTGTATGGATTTTATTTATTTATTTTATTTATTTATTAAAACATTTTATGCCGCCCCATTCGCCGAAGCCTCGGGGCAGCTCACAACAATAAATTAAGACAATAACAATTAAAATATATACATTAGAATAAAATAAGCCACCCTGGCCAGATAAAATTCAATAGTATTAACATTTAAAATGCTGCTTAAATAAAAAGGTCTTCGCCTGGCGCCGAAAAATAAATAACGACGGCGCCAGGCGGACCTCTCTGGGGAGCGCATTCCATAACTTCAGCACCACCGCTGAGAAAGCCCTCCTCCGAGTAACCACCCTCCTAATTTCCTCCACTGAGGGTTCCCGGAGAAGGGCCTCTCCCGCTGATCTCAGGGGGCGGCTGGGCATATATGGATATAAGCACTCCTTCAGGTAACCAGGACCCAAGCCGTTTAATGCCCAGAGTGCCTGTGGCTAGTGGGGTGGCATCGAAATCGAATAAATAAATAGATAATCTCAGTGGAATGAGGGGTTGATGCTGGAACAGGAGAATGTGGTCTGACGTAGGGTTGGGGCAAACCCTTTCAGGATCCTTTGCTCCAGCACCAGGTAGTTTTCTCTGCAACGTGGAATCCCCAATTCTGCTGGGAAATGTCATGCTTTGAATTATTATAGATGGGTCCAACTTTGCACATGCTCAGTAATGTGTTGCTGGAGAAAGAGGGAGAGAATGTGGGGGGAATACCAAAGGCGGCACCAGAATTGTCTTGTCCTGTGGAGCACAGTTGATTTAGCAGGATAACAAAACTAGGCAAACAAGCCACCTGTGGATCTGCTTGTCTCTGCACCGAGGCCATGACTTTTGGAGGCTGATTCCAAGTCAGAGAGAGTGAACCATGCTGAAGAAATTTGGCAGTGGTAAAAGATTTGACCATTTCTAGGCCCCTTATGAGCCGAGGTAGAAATTCTCAGTAATTCATTTCCAGAACCTTGTCTCTATCCCTTTTCAGCATCCAGCTTTAAATAACCAGAGTCTTTTTTTTTGTTTAAGTGGAAATGGGAAGTCAATTAAAATCAACCGCATCATAAAAGGTGCTTAGCAAAACACAAAAACACAAATGCTATTTTTATACTGCGATTGCACTTGTTGCTCTTGCTTTCAAACCCGATCTAAATTAAGAACCTGGCACAATTAAACTGCAACCTTTAACTGGGACTCCTGCAACTGGTAATACAAAAGCGCTGGGGCTGTCAAATCGATTGATAGCTCAGGAAGGCAAAATTAAAGCACAGGATTTGTTTTTCTTTCTTTCTAAAAATTGATCTAGCATTTTGTTGTTGTCGTTGAGGTTTGGGCTGAAGTTTTAGCCCCCCCACCCCACCCCATCCCGCGTGCCTGAAGCCCTTCTTTTGTCAAAATAGCAAAATCAATGTAAGCTAATGGTGACACCAAGGGAAGGAACAGGGGTAATTTCAGAATATAGTCATGCAACCTGTCCCAAAGCGATTAGCTATTATAACCAAATAGAACTTCCACATTATGGAGCAGTGTACCACTTCAGACCAGGAAAATCGAACACGATAACTAGCATTTGATGGTGGGTGCTAGCTTAGACGGCTGGAAGAAAAGAAAGACTGTCCGAGTTCATGGATGACGTTTATGTTTTATTGATTGATACTCGTTAAATTAGCTAAATATAACTGTCATATTCCAAGCCTGCGCACCTTCTGCGTAATAGATTTTAAAGAACAATCGCTTTCATGCAGTGCTTCCAAGTATTTCATGGGCTTTTGCCTAACTCTCCCTGGAAACACAACCCAGGAATAGATGCCCCCTTTCCTCGATCCAACCAAGCTGGGGTCTTAATGCTACCACAACACACAGTTGTTGATTCAGAGGCCATATTGGTGGGATTTCTTCAGCTTGGAAGAGGATCTCGGATTTGCAGCAAGGAACGTTGGGCTGTCTGGAAACAATCCTGCAGAACCAAATCTGTTATTATTACTTCTTTAAAAGAAGAAGAAGAAGAACAAAATTGATTTATGTAAATTAAACAGCAAGAAATACCAGCACTCCAGTCAGGAGGAGAAATTGTGTTTTTACAAGCTCAATATTTCACACAGATTATTCATACTTCTTTGTGAGCTATTACCTCCTTGCCTGCCCTTATATTTTTACTGATAGCATTAAATGCTGGATGTAGGCAATATCTTTGATCTATGGACAATTTACAACATACTGGGTCGCTCACAGAGGCAAGCGTCTCTCGCGCTTCTCCCCCTCTGCCCCCCTCATTTCCATCTCCTGCACATCACCCAAAAGGGTGTGCATGCGCCAAGAGATACCCTCACTGGCCTCAGCTCCATCAACCGGCCGGTGTGTCTTTGGGAAGGCTTGCAGAGGGATGCTCGTGAGATCCAGAGATGTTGTAGCCACGTCTCCCTGGACTGCACCTTGCCCCCAGGCCCAGCCTTGTCATTCTGGTCCATCTGTGTCCCTGCATGTGGGACGCAGCGATGGTGTCCACCGGGTGCGAGTTTTTCATCTGCCTACAAGGTCAGGCTTCCTCTGGATCGAGTTCAACCCTTTCCAAACTCTCAAGAGCAAACATACAAAACTCTGTGCTTGTTCAAAGCAATGTTCACTCAGGCTCCGTTTGGGGGTGTGTGGGAGAGGGAAAGGGAGCATGGCAGCAGTGCCTAGTGGTCAATGAGATGTCTTTGCCATTTGCCATCAAGTTGTCTCGAGTGGATATGACCCTATGAGTGAAAGCTCTCGAAATGTTCTAACCGTGACATAACATACATGCGACTTCCTAGCCCTGTTCAGCTCTTGGAAATTCAGGGTGGCGGATTCCTTTGTGGCGTTAACTTCTTTTATTGGGTCTTCCTTTTCTTCTTCTGCCTTTGACTTTCCCTAGCACGACCTTATTCTCCGGGGAGTTTTGCCCTCTCATGTCTGTGAACCAACAAAAACGGAGCATTACAGAAGTTCTCTGAATTCCATTTCACTTGCTCCTACTCAAATCTGCATCAGATCTTGAGTGCTGCTTTTCATTTCACAGGAAAATCTGAGCATTTCCATGCATATTTCCACTAGATCTATGCATCAAATGCTTTCATTTAAAAAAAAAAAACCTCTTTCTGGAATGTACACATGCTGTCAAACCTCTTTTTGGTTCACGGATCATACCACTGGCTTGGAAATCTATAGATGATGACAGCAGATCGCATCTGTGAACTGAGTGAAATCTGGGTGGAAAATACACAGACTATTTTCTTGTGCATCCTGACCAGGGAATCACAAGAAAACCGGGAGGGCAGGAAAGTGCAGAGTGGCTGGAGAGAGGGCGGATCCCGTGCATTATTCTACCGCTGCAAGTAGGGGAATGCCTGTCCCTCCAGATGTTAGACTTCAGCTCCTCATGGTGGGCTCTGCCGGCTTGGGCGGATGGGGGCTTTGGTCTCACTGTCTCTGGAGGACTACCTGTTCCCCGTGCCCATGCTGCTGCTTCCCAGCCAGCAGTAAGGGGGCCCAGGAGAAGCAAGTCCCCTGGATGAGACCTTCCCGTCCTGCAGGGGCCAACGAGATGCTTCTGGAAACCCTGCTTCAGGGGAAGAGAAACCCATCAATTCTGGCTTTTCCCCATCTCACTCTTTCCTCATGGCAAGCTTGGTTTTCCTCTAACCATGAGGATGTTTTCCAAGTTAACGTTTAAATTTTGTTTGCTTCATCTACTTCAGGCATATTTAAAAGGCTGTCTTAGAGGCTTACAAAGATAAATCTCTTGAGATCAGGAACGGATGCCCTTCTCTGGGAGCCCTCCGTGAAGGACATTAGGAGGGTGAGTACCCGGAGGAGGGCCTTCTCTGCGGTGGCGCCCCATCTATGGAATGCGCTCCCCAGAGAGGTCCGCCTGGCACCGCCGTCATTTGCTTTTCGACACCAGGCTAAGACCTTTTTATTTAAAAATTATTTTAATTGTTAAATTATTTGAATTAATAGGATTTTGAATTTTTAGCTGAGAATGCACCTGGGGTTTTTAAACAATTTTTTTAATGTTATATTGTTATTACTTATGTATTTATGTATTTATGTATCCTTTGTGAGCCGCTCCGAGGCTTTGTTCCGATGGGGGCGGCATAGAAATGTTTTAAATAAATAAATAAGGAAAACATGGACTGCGCTTGGGATGTAAATCTACAAAAAAACAACACAAAATTAAAAAGGGTTGGGAGGAAGGAGCAGAACCGCAAAAATCAGGCACTAGTTCAAAGTTTTACAGCTTTCATGGGTTATTTTCCTGCTCTGGCTGGTGGATGATGATGGTTAATTACATTTCTGTGTATATGGATGGCCCAGGTCGGTCTTCTCAGGATCTCCTTCCTGGGATGTACAGCCTCCAGTGGCCTTTAGTTCTCTAGTGATGGACAAAAATTACGGGTAGGAGCATCCAAGTGTGATGACTTTATTTTAAAGCTCGATTGTTTAATGCACAAGCGTCTTTTTGCACACCTCTCCTAACTAATCCATTTTTCCTACCATGCACACAATTGCAAACAATTTTCCAAATACAATACATTTTTAATCATTTTCTCTTTAATATATGCCTTTCAAAGCATTTTTCATTGGAGAACTCCATTGAAAAATTTGGTGAAGTGTGAATGTTGAAGGGTAACGGAGCTTCAAATCAACCAATGATTCTGGATGTCAATATTAGGCAAGTTCACATTAAGATGCAACGGAACTGATTTCTTCCTCTTGCTAAGCAGTTTCAGGGGTGCGTGCAAACGCAGAGCTCTGCCGTGGCAGCAAGTGCTTTGAGGCGCAGGCCCCGTTGGAGGCTGGTTCAGCAAACTTGTCCCATGGGTATGAACCTGGCCCATGGTTTGCTTCTATTTTTGGTGCTGATGTTCACAACTGCTTTGTCCAGTTCTGGGCACTGCAGTTTAAGGAAGATGCGGACAAGCTGGGAAGGATCGAGAGGAGGGTGACAAGCTTGATGCAGGGACTGGAGATCGAGCCCTGTGAGGAGAGGCTGGAAGAGCCGGTCATGTTGAGCCTTGAGAAGACTGAGGGGAGATGGAATAGCAAGTACCAGAAGGGCTGTCACAAAGGGGAGGGCCAGGATCTCTTATCCATCATCCCAGAGTGCAGGGCATGGGATAACAGCTCAAGCCCCAGGAAGTCAGGTTCTGGCTGGACATCAGGAAGAACTTCCTGACTCCTAGAGCAGTATGGCAACAGAAGCAATGACCTAGGGAGGGGGTGACCTAGAGGCATTCAGGATGCAGCTGGACAGCTATCTGAGAGGTACTTATGATTTAACTTAATGTCCTAACCTGAGCAGGGGTTTGGTCCTGATGGCAGTCTGGCCCCTTCCAACTCTACTATTCTACGGTCTCCTTAATTTTGTTCAATATTAGTTTCAAGCTAGCTTTGCTCATATTTGGGGTCATTTTGTCACCCCAGACAAAAGAATCTCAGTCAAGACAAATTCTACTTATGAAAAGGCCTTTGCTTAATATCTTAATGTCTTTGTTTTAATGCTCCCCTCAGGAGGTTTGAACCAGCATAAGGTTTCAGCAAGTTAAGCAATTCAAGGCTTAATCTTTATAAACTCTGCATAATAATCCTGGGTCTATTGACCTTTACTCTGCCTAACAATAGTTTAGCCTGCAGAATTAAAACCAATTTAAAAAGCTCCCCCCACTCCCACCCCCGAATAGATTTTATTTTTATTTGTGGGAGGCTCTAGCTCCAACTTTTGATTTTCAAAAGAGACTGAAATAAACCGTAGTGAAGCTCCTTTCATGCCTCAAACCATGTCCTGTGTTTGGCCTTTTCTCAAGCAACGTTTGGGGAATTTTGTGCCCCAGGGATAGAAACACAGAAACATAGAGAGTCAGAAGGGGTCTTCTGAGCCATCTAGTCTGACCCCTGGCTCCAGCCGGCTCCACTCACGACATGCCCACCATGTGCATGTCCAGCCTATCTTTGAACACCTTTGATGTCTTGGTTTATAGGAAAAAAAACTGTTACAGGGAGGAGGCTGAAATCGAATTGAAGGTGGAAATCTGGGATCTTAGAAGGAATAGCTTCTCGGCCAACTTGAATGGCCAGGCATGAACTCTTTGCTGACTTTCTGAGGCCCAATTACTTCATATGGCTGTAAAACGTGGACTCTGGAAAAGGCAGATAGAGGAAGGGTGGATGCTTTTGAACTGAGAGGCAGTGTGGTGTAGTGGTTAAGAGCATGGGACTGGGACTCAAAGGATCTGGGTTCTGGTCCCCGCTCAGCCATGGAGCCAACTGGGTGACTTTGGGCCAGTCACAGACTCTCAGCCCAACCTACCTCACAGGGTTGTTGTTGTGGGGATAAGATGGAGGAGGAGAATGATGTAAGCTGCCTTGAGCCCTTTGTGGGAAAAAGGCAGGATATAAGTCGAAAAATAAATAAATAAAGTGTGGTGCTGGAGGCGACTGCTGCGCATCCCACGGGCTGCAAAAATCGCAGAGAAAGAAGTCCTAGACTGAGGCTCACCAAAAACATCACTCAGAGCCCAGATCCCCAGGCAAAGACGGCCGTACTTTGGCCGTGGCCTGAGAGCCGACTCACTTGAAAAGTCAATCGTGCAGGGAATGAGCAGCGGAAAAAGGAAACGGAGGAAAGTAGAATTCCTCCACTTTCAGAGGACTTGAAGGAAGCAGTGCGAGGCACGGGGCACGGAGAGCGATGATCGTCGGAGGGGCCAAGGGTCGGACACGACTGAACGGCTGACGACGACAGCACTTCACCGGATCCGGAGGAGGACGTCGAGGAAGAGGAGATGGGAGGGCAGGAAGATGAAGGGGGGCAGAAGTGCTCGAAGTGCCATCAAAGCCGCTGCCCACCGTTTCCCAGGCCAGCCATGAGAGCGGACACGGTTTGGAAGAGATGGGAGGCATCCCAGGAGAGGAGGCAGAGCTGCTGCCTTGCCCGGTCCCTGATCCCAGGACGAGACAACGGGAGGAACGAGCCGTCCCGTTAGAGGGCTTGCGCAGGTCCTACCAAAAGGAGGAGCCCATATCAGGAATGAAAGGAAAGCACCGGGAGAAGTTTCCAGTGTGGGTCCAGCACTCTTTACATGAGCAGAGGCTAGAGGGCACCTAGAGTTGCATGGTCTTGTTGGCTGTGAAGTGCCAGTGAAGATCTGCATTGGAAAGGACTGTCTGGTGCTTGGGAGCTTGAGCAGGGAAGGGTCTGAGCCATGACAACTTATGCATGAATCACACTACGAAATCTGAGCTGGAAGTCACCCAGACACCCCACGATGCAGGATGCACCCAACGTTTCTTAAGCTGGCTGGGGCCTGATTGGGATTGCAGAAAATCCCCTTTCTAAGCTCGCGAACGAGGGTGTCTCAAGCCATTCCCCACTCACCCAGAAAAAGTAGACATTAGTTATAGTTTTAATTTTGTTTCTTCAATGTTTCTTGGAAAACAGAAAAAGGCTATTTTCTTGAAAGCCAAATTTGTTGCTACTTCTGCTCCATTACTGCTTATGTCATAAATTTTCTGCAGAACTATTTGGTGTATCTACTTATTTGAAGCATTCTATACCCACTCTCAGCAGTTCCCATCTATCCATGCCCCTCTTTCATGCCAGCTGCTTATCACCCCTTCGCCCAGGGACTGTGGGCCTTCCAACCAAAGCCTCCTCCATTTCCACATGAATGATTTCCCGCTCTTCTGATGTTCCTTGCACTTTCCTTCCATCCCCAAAATTGGCAATCTCCAATGGCAACGATGCCATCTTCAGTACATCTGCCAACTTCACTTCTGGTCAGATCTACCCACTTCTTTTTGTAAATAGGTACATTTTAATTGCACAAAATATGCGCAGTCCTTACTGTACTTGTGCTGTGAGCCTCTAGGAATGGCCTTCGCCATTTGCAACGCAAGGGTAGCCAACCAGTGTCCCTCCAGATGTTTTGGCCTACGACTCCGCGACTGGCACAGCCAATGGGAAACAATGATGAGAGGTTGAGACTCAAATGACTGGAGGGCCACCAAGCATGCCCTGCCACAAGCTGCTATCATCATCATCATTGAATCATAGAAACAAAGTCAGTCAGGAGGGGTCTCCTGGGTCATCTAGTCTGACCTCTGGCACCAGTCAGCTCTGCTCACAACATGCCCACCATGTGCACGTCCAGCCTGTCCTTGAACACCCTCACAGATCGGGCCTCAGCAACCTCCCGTGGAAGCCCATTCCACACCCTTGGGTTCCTGACTGTCAGGAAGTGCTTCCTGGCATCCAAATGGAACCTGGGTTCCCTGAGCTTTGCTCTGTTGGAGTGCATCCTGCCTTCCTCTGCAGGGGAGAACAGGTCTCTGCCCACCTCCGTGTGACACCCCCTCACATGCCTGTATGTCGCCAACAGATCCCCTCGGCGTCTCCTCTTCTCCAGGCTGAAGAGAGCCAGTTCCCTCAGTCTCGCCTCATATGGCCTCCCCTGCAAACCGGCCACCAACCTTGTGGCCCTTCGCTGCACTGACTCCAACCTGGCTCTATCCTTTCTGTAATGAGGGGCCCAGAACTGAACACAATACTCCAGTCGCGGGCGCACCAGAGTCATATGAAGTGGGAGTAATCCCTCTCTCGATCTAGAAGCCACGCTTCTGGCTGTGCATCCAAGGGTGGCGTTCGCCCTGTTGGCCACCACATCACACTGCTGGCTCACGTTCAGCCTGCAGTCGACCAGCACCCCGAGATCTGGCAAATACCCCTTCCTTCTCATCCATATGGGAACTAATGACACTGCCAGGAGAAGCTTTGATTAAATAAATTCAGACTTGGAAGCTCTAGGGAGGAAAATCAAAAGCCCTGGCGCCCAGATAGTCTTCCTCCCAAACCTAAAAGTATGTGGAAGAACTGTTAGGGAAAGGAAAATCTTTCAAGCGAGTGACTGGCTATGACAGCGATGCTGTAAAGTGACATTTGGATTCTGGGACCCCAAGCGAAGGTTCCTGGAACGTGGGACTATTGGCAAAGGACGGGCTGCACCTCACACAGAATGGGAAGCCGGTGTTTGGCCTCTACATGGAAAACCTCAGGAGAGCTTTAAACAGAAACCTTCGGGGAGGGAGATGTGCAGCACGGCAGACCATCACCTGGCCAAGACTTATACGTTTCAACAGAGAAAAAACCGCAAGCAGGGCGCAGCACCAGTCTCCCAAAAAAAGTAGAAAGAAATCCAGGGCACAGCAAGAATGAACTTCAGTGTCTCAACACCATTGCCCAGAATAAGGGAACATTAGGACCCCAAGGGTGTGGAATGGGCTTCCACGGGAGGGGGTTGATGCCCCACTGGTGAGGGAGTTCAAGGACAGGCTGGACGTGCACATGGTGGGCATGTCGTGAGCGGAGCCGGCTGGAGCCAAGGGTCAGACTAGATGGCCTGGGAGACCCCTTCTGACTCGCTCTGTTTCTGTGTTTCTGTGAGCCTGAGCTCATAGTACATGAGGGCAATTATGATCTTATAGGAATAATGGAAACTTGGTGGGATGACTCACAAGACTGGAACTCTACAATTGATGGATACAACTTGTTTAAGAGAAATAGAAAGGACAAGAGTTGCACTGTATGCAAGAAACATGTATATCTGCACAGAAATACAAGAAGAGGAACTTAGTAGATCCATTGAAACATCTGGCTTAATTTAAAGGGAGCAAAATTAAGAAAAACATAGTGTTTTGCACCTATTACAGATCATCCAGTCCAAAAGAGGACAAGGATGCAACTGTCAAAAAGCAGCTTGCCCGTGTTTCCAAGAGCGATGCAGTCATCACGGGGGACTCCAATTTCCCTGATGCATGCTGGGAGCAAATTTCTACCAAGCATGGCTCCTCCAGGAGATTCCTGGCATCCGTTGCTGACAAATTCCTCCAGCAGAAGGTAGAGGAAGGAACAAGAGGATCAACTATCCTTGATTTAATACAACTAACAGGGATAACTCGGTGGACAAAATAGCAACTACAGGAACCCTGGGGTAAAGTGACCATGACATTCTCAAATTCTCAATTATAAAGGAGACAAAGGTTAACTGCAGCCAAACACAAACCTTGGACTTCAAGAAAGCCAACTTTAACGAACTCAGAAGAATGATAAGCGAGGTGCCATGGCAACTCACTCTTAAGGGAAAAGGAGCACAAGAGGGGTAGGAAATCTTGAAAAAGAAGATTCTCCAAGCAGAGCTATGAACAATTCCAACAAGAAAAAAGTACAGAACACGGCAGAGGACGCCCACGTTGTTCCTCAAAAAGTTAAGTGACAACCTGAAAGAAAAATAAATAAAACGACATGTACAGGAAGTGGAAGCAGGGCCAGGACACAAAGGAAGAGTATAAACAAATAACAAGGAATTTCAGGGCTGGCACCAGGAAGGCTAAAGCAGGAAATGAAGTGAGAATAGCAAGGGATGCTAAGAACAGCAAGAAGCCTTCTTCAGAGGCATCCGAAGCAAAAGACATGAGAAAGAGGAAGGCGTCAAGCTACGTGTCGTGGATGGCAGAGTGATAGCAGATGAAAAGGAAAAGATGGAGGTGCTCAATTTCTACTTTGCCTTAGTCTTCTCCCACAAGAAAATCTACAACCAAGAGGAAGTGCGAGTTGAAACGGAGATGGCAGGCCAAGATCGACAGACAAATGGTCACGGAGTTCCTGTTGGAACAAACATGTTCAGATCTCCACGACCTGATGAACTCCATCCCAAAGTCATAAAAGAGCTAGTGGAGGAACTCTCACAATCATTGGCTATTATCTTCAATAAACCTTGGAAAACAGGAGAAGTGTCAGACGACTGGAGAAGGGCTAACGTTCTCCCAGTCTTAAAAAAAAGGGGGGCAGGGAGATGAACCTGGGATCTACAGACCAGTTAGTTTGACATCATTCCCTGGAAAAATTCTGGAGCAAATTATTTAAAAAATCAGTTTGCAAGCACCTCAGAGAAAATGTAGTGATTAATAAAAGCCAACACGGATTTATCAAAAATAAATCCTGCCAGACTAATTTAATCTCATTTTTTGACTGGGTAACCTTCCAAACAGGCAGAGGGAACACTGTGGACATAATCTACCTAGAATTTAGCAAAGCCTTTGACATAGCGCCCCATGACATTCTGAGAAGCAAATTAGCAAAAACTGGGCTCGATGGAAAAACTATTAGGCGGCTCCAAAATTGGCCGCTAAATCGGACACAAAGAGTGCTCATCAAGGGCACCTTCTCAGACTGGGGGAAGGTAACAGGTGGGGAGTGCAGTCCTGGGCCCAGTGCTCTTCAACATCTTTATCAATGATTTAAATCAGGAAGTACAAGGATTGGATTAGCTGGAGGATGAGGTTTCCCAGCCTCACAGACCTGCTTTGTTTGGGATTACTGGGATATGCGTACATTTCAGGGTTCTGTTAGAGATGCTTGCCCTCAGTGTGTGGATGTTGTGGGGTGGGGCTGTCCAGGGTGGGCTTCCTGGGGCTACACAGAGGTCGCGTTCCTGCTACAACATTCAAGAGCCCTACTCAGGGGTCCCCACGAGCTTCTCCAATGTGGGACTCAGCCCTTGGATTGAGAGAGGGTCAACTCCTCCTCTTAGCGGGTGCTTCCTTTACTATGTGATTAGACAAGTGGCGCCTTCCGTGTGGTTGGGACTACAGCTCCCATGACCTCCAGGAAGCAAGGCTGAGGATCAGAGATCTGGACTGTAGTCCCCGCACCTGGTGGACACCGGGCTGCCTAACCTGGTTCGACCTGAAAGCAGTGGCTACACGGAACGCTTTGCAGAGCTACAGGAAGCTTAATCTGAACTCATGAATAAAAACTCCCGAGACAGGCAAGTGGCATCGTGAATAAGAGGAAAAATTGCAGGGTGAGTCTGGGGGATTTATTGCCCACCCTGCTGACCCCCCCCCCAGAAAAAGGTCATGGCACTACGACAAATCCTGTTTGTTTTCCTGTGACAAGACCCCGATTGTCTGCCTGCGGGTTGATTAGGAGAGGTGGATGCAACACTGAAAAGGGTCCAGGGGCATCTTCAGGCCCTGCATCCACAAAGGTTAGGCCGTCTCCATGGTTTCCTGAAGGTCACAGGGCCTTTGGGCCTGGTTCAGGCATCTCCTCCCTGGGAAACAGAAACGAGCACCAAGCATTTAGATCGTGCATTGTTTCTGAGATGCTCTAATTGATTCATATGTCACCATTAAGGGGAACACTGTGGCTTCCAAGCAGCGTTGTCAACATCAGTCAGCTGAACCGCGTTGCGCATGAATGAGTGAGCTTATTTTCCCCAAGAATGTGGCTTCCGGATGAGCATGCTTGGCATTTTCTTTCCGTATCATGCCTGCATCCTTGTCACTGCACACGTATGCACATAAGGTGCTGTGCGTGTGTGCGTGCGTGCATTCCAGCACCATTTTAGGTGCAGCATGCTGTTCCCTGCAAGTTGCCACAGGAGCTGTGTACGTGTTTTGCAATAGCTGTTCTGATATCTGCATTCCGTACACATGGGCGCCATGTGTACACTGCTGATTAACGCCCTCTCGCCTTCTTTGCATTGCACAGATGCTGCCAGGGTTTGGCAGAAAACCTGGTGGAATGGAGAGCGCCAGTGGAGCAGACACTTTGCTAGCATCCTCTCTGCAGGAAGGTCAAGGGAAGTCCCTAGACTCAAACTAGAGGGCGAGAATGGAGCAGGCACTCCTTCCACAGAATGGGTGACAATTCCCAAGTAATTTAGTACAGAAACCATAGTAACCACCCGCAAACGAAAATTCTCCTGGTGAAAATCAGATGGAAACATCTCAAGAAGGACATGTTGTTGCAATGAATGACTTCGAAGACTCCTAGGAGAAGACATCCCTGGTGCTGGGGACGATTGAGAGCAAAAGGAGAAGGGGCCGGCAGAGGATGAGGTGGCTGGATGGGGTCACTCAGGTGGTGGGTGGGGGTTGGGTGGACTCTGGGGGACGGTGGAGGACAGGAGGGCCTGGAGGAATGCTGTCCATGGGTCGGGCACAACTTTGTGATGAAACAACAAAGGAGAAGATGATCAAGCTAGGGAAAGGTGAAAGCAGAAGAAGAAGAGGAAGATCAACTATGGGATGGATGGATGGATTCCATTAGGAACCCACAGGCTGGAGCTGACAAGAGCTGAGCAGGGCTGCCAAGGACAAGACATGCTGTAGAGCCCTCATTTCTAGGACACCGTAAGTTGGAAACCACGTGGTCGTATGGAGCAACCACAGAGTGAGTGACCCGAACTACCTTCACCTAGACAGGCAAATGCATGTTCCTGCCATGACAACCCAGCAACGATCCTGATACTCTGAGCCATGGTGCCCCAGGACAGCTGATCAGGGAGGTATTATGGATCTCGGTCTCTGCTTCTTGTAAGTATGAAGAAGTTCACACATTTTGGCAAATTCTTGTCCAATGTGAACTGAAAGAAAATTCTCATTCAGTTGCACTGATCCAGTTCAACAAGTGCACACACTGCCCGCAATGTCGCTGTTAACAATGAGGCACTTGTCAGAAGAATAGAGGTGGCAACTGTGCTTCAGCCTGAGGAACGAGATGGAACTCTCTTTGTGGAGCTAGGGGGAGTGCCTTTCTAATGTTAGTCTGCTCGATCTCAAAGCCAGCCTCCAGGGGCCAGGGGCCTACTTCATTCCCCACCCAGACTGCAGCAGAATTTCGTAGCAGAATTTTGAGCTGGGTGCAGGGCTGTGCCAGGAACACAGTTTACTCCTGCCTTTGGGGCTTCTTCTGGGACTCATCCCTTTGTCCAAGGAAGAGAGCCAAGCTGGGAGAAGCCAGCGAGCATTTGCAGGCCCTGGTTGCACAACCAGGAACCTTCCCCAGCTTCCATTCCCGGTGGCCAACCAAGGTGCTGCTTGTGCAGTGTGTGGGGCTCGATTCCTGGTGAGCCACCCCACAAAGCCTGGGAGCTCTGGGCTGCTGCAAAGGGGACTGAAGTCCAGGAAGCTGAAAGCCAGGGAATCCCGCGGATCTCCGGCCCAAAGCGGATCTCTCACACATCCCTAACGCCGGCCCCGGCAGCGCTAGCTTGTTTGCAGTTCCAGTGCTTGTTGGTGTGTGTAAAACTTGCCAGAGCTTCACCAGTCAAATGTGGCGGCTGGTCAGAAGGGCCAAAGCCCCATGCCCTAGACAGGAACTAGGGCGGTGGGGTGCAGCGAGGGCTTGGTGTCGGAGGAAGCCGTGTGACTTCGAGTGCCTCTTCCAGTTGGCCGGGCGCCAGCTCGGTCGCGGTTTTAGAGCTGGTCTCTCCCAATTACTGTTCGACTGTGACACATTCAATCAGCATTAACACCCTCCAAGTGGCTTTTCACTGGGAAAGGGGTCTGCCTGGCTGAGCCACCGGGCGAACTAAAAGGCCATTGATCCGTCAGGCTGGTCTTCACCATGGGGTGGACACAGCGCATGGGTGTCTGTGCGTCAGTGCATGCAGGGTGGCGGCAGGGAGAGCTGGTATTTCTTGGGGGTGAAAGAGGCAGCATTGTGCTGGGAGTGGAAGGGACGGGGCTGCAGAAGGAGGGAAAAAGAGCCGTTTGTCACTTCCACTGAATTGCCTCATATGTAAGCGACTGTTTATGGCCCTCTCTAATTGCTGCAATATTCCGCTGGCAGTCACAATTCTTCCTTCTATCTGTTCTGCTCCATCTGATGGATCTGCTGTTGTGGAGAGGGAAAGTGGCGGAATGAATAGATGCCGAGCGAGCACCATGTCTCGGTCAACCCAGGTGACGTCAGCGCCTGCCCCAGGACCAAGCGGGAGTCAGACCAGGACGAGAGCACCACCTGCTTAGGTTGTAGGTGAGGGGTCCGCCAGGAGCGCTTGGTCCACCCGAACCTCCAGGCCCTCATCTTGTCCACTTCCATGGCTCCTCCCTCCAACAAAGACGCAAGAGTCTTCTCCCAACTCAACAAGCAGTGGCACCCCCAGGTTTTGCTTCACCAGTCGTGATCCTGACAGGCAGCCTGAAGAGCTGGGTTCACACGTGCACAAATTTCCTGCATTTCACATGCTCCTGATCTTTGCAGATGATCCAGGAATGTGCAGGGCAGAATAGACTTAGCAAGTCAAAGGAGCCATGGATGGTCTTGGTGGACAAAGGCTTCTTGTTCACCTCCCACTTGCAAAAAGGCCACCTGAACATAGGGGATTGCCGTATCCCAGGACAGAGCTTGGTTGCCCCACTCTGCCAGCCCCCCCCCAACCCCCGGACCTCAGCAGGAGTAGTGCCCCTGCTCCCACTGACACACCACTAAAAGCGTTCCACTGGCAAAGTTTGGGGGCTAACAAATGTTGGCCTTTTCAAAGCAATTCCTCCACGTGCCACCAAATTTCAGCAGCAACTTGGGTGAGGCAGTAGCTGTGGAGGCGCCAAAAGGGCTGGCAGAGGCTCATGCATCCCAGGGGCCATGGATGAGCACCCCTGATCTCGTCAAATATGGGTCTGGACAGGCTGTGGAAGTGGGCGAGGGACAACAGGATGGCATTCAATGTAGATAAGTGCAAGGGACACAGAGGTAGGTGTCACAGGTACAGGACGGGGGACAGGTGGCTGGAGAGCAGCACTTGTGGAAGGGATCTTGGGGTGCTGGTCGACAGCAGGCTGAACGTGAGCCAGCCGTGTGATGCGGTGGTCAAGAGGGCAAACGCCACCCTTGGTCGCATAGCCAGAAGCATGGCTTCCAGATTTAGAGAGGTGTTGCAACCGCTCTACATGACTCTGGCGCACCCACAACTGGAGTGCTGCATCCAGTTCTGGCTCCACATTACAGGAGAGACAGAGCTGGGTTAGAATCGGTTCAGCTCATGATCACAAAGATGGTAGCCGGGTTGGGAGGGATGGTACCCAAGGAGAAGTTGAGGGATCTGGGTCTTTTCAGCCTGGAGAAGAGGAGACTCTGAGGGGACCATTAAGTGACTTAGAGGTCTGTTAGGGGACATCCTGTGGAGAAGCGCCATGAGCTGCTCTTCCCTGCAGTGGCGTGCAGGACACATTCCAATGGGGATGGAAAAGCCCAAGGAGCCAGGCTTCAGGTAGCTCCTGATGGTTAGGACTCCTCGGATATGGAATGGGCTTCTAAGGGATGTGATGGAGGCCCCATCAGTGAGGACATTCAAGGAAAGATGGGACAACCACATTTTGGGGATTACATGAGCGGAGCCGGCTGCAGCTGGGAGTCAGACTAGATGGCCCTGGAGACCCCTTCTGACTCACTCTGTTTCTATGTCTCTCTGATCTCCTCCAAGTGGCAGTGGCTACCAGAGGGGTCTGCCCTCCCTCCGCTACTTCAATGGCAGATGGGGGGATTTAAATAGGGATGTTCTGCATGCATCACGGCTTCTCTCGGAGCTCGGGACAGCTTTTAATAGCAGTACATGATCCTCTTGAATCAAGTTGACCTGCGACAATGGTGGGGCAAAGGAAAGCATGCACGTCACGGTGATGATGGTTCGTGCTGTTTTCAGCGCAGCCTGCCTCCCGCTTAATAAGGACATTGTAATACATCCAGCATGTTCTTCTCCTTTCTTTGCACACACTTGAAATTTAGCAAGCAGAATTCAAACCAACTTTTGCATGCTGCTGAACATAATTTTTCAATTTTGCTTTGGAACTTCATCTCCAGGAATATTGGTAGATAACTAGTGACATGCACTCTCTGAGCGACACAATTTCACCTGTTCTGGTTGTCTTCAGATTTTCGTTTCCTTGGTGTGAGGGTTAATGCAGAATGACGTGCCTGTGTTTTTCCCCATCTGCATGCAGGACGGAGATTCTCAGCATCGATACCCCAATGGATGTCCCACAATTCACTGTCCCACCTCTGATCTCAAGGCGCCCCTGCCCCAGTGCTGGTCCAGAGCTCCAGTGCAGCCCTTGAATGCTCAGATGTTCCTCCACAAACTGTTGGGTTCTTCCCAGAGGGACACAACTTGACAGCCCTCACTGTCGAAGGCTTCGGCCACTTTATTAGTCTCTGTCAAAGCTAATCTTCTTAAGGACAGGATTCCATGGGTGAGCCCTCTTCCCAGAAAATTAGCAAGCCCAAGACTCTGACCAGGTGACCTACATGGATAGAAAACTCATTCACAGAAGCCTCAGCGTCAAGAATCATGGAGCTGGCAGGGGTCTTACCAGGACATCCAGACCAACCCTCTGATATATAGCAATCCGTATCCCTCTGTCCTGGGTGAATTGATGGGAAATATTATTGAAATAAAATGACCATTAACAGCATCAATGTGGCTTTCACAAAGTGAGTCCTATCTCATGAACCCTTTCAAGTTGCCACAGGTACAGTAGACCTTGTTTACTAGGGTATCCCAAAGACTTTGACAGGCTTCCTGACCAAAACAGAAGACTGCTCAGCCATGAATATAAGAAGTCTTCTTACAGAAAAAGTAGAAACAGAAACGAAGCAAGTCAGAAGGGGCCTCCCAGGCCGTCTTGCTCCGCTCATGCAATCCCCAACATGTGGATGGCCAATCTTCCCTTGAATGTCTTCACTGATGGGGCCTCCACCACCTCCCTTGGAAGTCTATTCCATATCCGAGGGGTCCTAACCGTCAGGAAGTGCTTCCTGACATCCAGCCAGAAGCCTGGCTCCTTGAGCTTTGCCCCACCAAAACGTGCCCTGCCCTCCACTGCAGGGAAGAACAGTTCACGGCCCTCCTCCACGTGGCATCCCCTCACATACCTCTAAGTCACTAAAATATCTGCTTGCATTCTCCTCTTGTCCAGGGTGAAAAGACCTCATTCCCTCAATCTTCTCCTCATCAGTCATTCCTCCCAACCCAGCTGCCATTCTTGTGACCCTGCGCTGGACCGATTCTAATGGAGCCAGAAGTACTTAAAGAACACAGACCAAAAATAGGAGTGCATGGAAAATCCATCCAATGGAGGGATTTATCAGTGGGTACTTTAGGGATCTGAACTAGGACTAGGAACGAGGAAGGAATCTGCTTGGGAGTGGGAATTTCTTGGATCCCCTGGGCTCAGCTCCCTGGACGCTTTGCCGTGGCCCAGAGTCCAAGCTCTTGGCGAGATGTCCCATTGTTCTTGTGGTGCTTGCCCACAATGCTTGTCAGGAGTTGGGTCCCACGCACTTTGCTGCACCAGATGGGGAAGAAGGTGGGGTGCTGGGGTGACACCCAGTGCGACAACTCACAGCACCCCCTTCCACGTCCTGCAGCTGGAAAGGTTTGAAACATAGAAACATAGAAACAGAGCGAGTCAGAAGGGGTCTCCCGGGCCATCTAGTCTGACCTCCAGCACCAGCCGGCTCCACTCACGACACGCCCACCATGTGCACATCCAGCCTGTCCTTGAACACCCGCACCGATGGGGCCTCAGTGACCCCCCGTGGAAGCCCATTCCACACCCTCGGGGTCCTGACTGTCAGGAAGTGCTTCCTGGCATCCAAACTAAACCTGGGTTCCCTGAGCTTTGCTCCGTTGGAGCGCGTCCTGCCTTCCTCTGCAGGGGAGAACAGGTCTCTCCCCACTTCCGTGTGACACCCCCTCAAGTACCTGTATGTCGCCAACAGGTCCCCTCTGAGTCTCCTCTTCTCCAGGCCGAAGAGACCCAGTTCCCTCAGTCTCGCCTCATACGGCACCCCCTGCAAACCGGCCACCAACTTTGTGTCCCTTCGCTGCACTGACTCCAACCTGGCCATATCCTTCCTGTAATGAGGGGCCCAAAACTGAGCACAGTACTCCAGTTGCGGGCGCATCAGAGTCGTATAGAGTGGTAGTAATAAGTCCCCGAGCATCCACAGACTTCCTCTTGGCTCAACTTGCTTTGCAGGCCCGGGCCGAGCTCAAGGATGTCCATGGAATCTGAAGGGGTTTGCTCCAGCCCTGCTCAGGACCACGAATCTAAGTCCCTTCTCTGGCCCGCCTTGCAATGCTGCTGTGAGGATAACTTGCGGGGGAAGGGGATCATTCATTTATTTAATTCAAATACTTCTGCAATGCCTAATGTAGTGAAATCCTTAATATGATTCTTATTAAAATGAAGTGCTGCCCCGGATTTCTTGGAGGAAAAAGAAAGGCAAGCTATCCATGTAATAAATCATATTCATCCTCTACATTTTTAAATTTAGCCTGGTTGATGGTTTTGAAGACAGTTTTATCAACTTGCCAAATTCCATTACTCAGTACTTCAATATTGTTTCCTGCCAATCCTTCCCCAAAAATACAACCGTTTTCGTTGTTGTTAATGTCGAGAAAAATTGAATTAGTGCTAGTAGGAGAACGCACTTGAAATTCCACCCTCTGCTTTTTCGCCAGAGTTCTGCCCTGGACCAGCTATTAGCCTAAACAAATATGCAGAAATAATTTTTTCTGCATGTTCAGTCCTTACACCAAGCCTGTTAAAGAGCACGACGAAGTCCAACTCATCCAGTAATTTGAACAGCCAGTTGGTCCAATAAAAGAGATTGCTCTTCTTACTCTGTTTTCCTGTAATCATGGTACTCTGGGGAAAATATGATGAGTCTGCCGTTCTTCCAAAGCTTTCCATGTGATGTGCCACATCAGTGGCTTCATTCGCTGTATTGACTTTGCCAAATGCTATTGCTCCAGAAAGCCTGAATCGTAAACTTGGCCAGACTTAAGGGTGGAGGGTCCCTGAGCCCATCAAATATTGTGTTTCTTTGGACTCACACTGACCTGATAAGGATGGGAAGGTTCTTTTCATGCCTTTTACACATTAATTAAAGGGGCTGCAAGAGGATGCTCAACAGTTTTATAATGCTGGTGTCAATGTGCTTAGACTGAGGAGACCCAGGTTCTAGTTCCCAGTTGCTTTTTGTATGTGTTTGTACTTACTTTCCTTAAAATACGCATTTTGGTATGTTTTCAGCTAATTTTTAAGCTGAAAACTGCATCACAGAGGGGCAGTGTGGGATAGTGGTTAGAGTGTTGGCTGGGACTCCGAGGACTCCTCAGAGCCCATTCAGTCATGAAGCTCCCTGGCCACCCAGGGTTTTTGTGGGGATAAAACAGAGGTGAGAAGGTTTATGCATGTGACCCCAGGCTTTTAGAAGAAAGGGGAGATAGAAATGTAAAGATTAACAACTAAATGGTGCTTAGATAGCGCTCAAAGAACTGTGCAAGCATTATTTACTTGTGAGTTGCACAACCATCCTATAACGTAGGTCGGTGGAGACCTTCACAGGATATTCGCTCCTTATTCTAGCACTGGTTGGCCTCTGGTGGAATGTGGGTCCCGTTTTCGGGAATTCTTTGCCCTAGCACGGGATGGGCAGAAGCTAGATCCCCAAATGTTTGGGAATTTAGCTCCCAGAAGGCCCTGCCAGCATGACCAATGACCAGGAGCGCTGCAGGTGACGGCCCAAGCCTCTGGAATTCTGCTTTCTGCACAGGACCATTTAGTTGTCCCACTAAGTACTTGCCTTCAGAAAGGGGCCCAAAACGCTGTGCTTTCAGCATGTGTTTGAGCTAGGCCAGGCATGTGCAACCTTTGGTCCTTAGGATGTTGCTGGCCTCCAGCTCCCATCAACCTCAGGAGCATGCCCATAGGTCAAGGATGATGGAATTGGAATCCTTGCAACAGCCTTCTGGAGAACAAGCCGTTGGCCATCCTTTGCTGAGGCAGGCAACTCGCCCTTTGTTTGGATGGTAGCATTGCTGCTTTTCTTTCTGAATCTTGCTCTTTGGTATTTTATTTGTCATAATGATGAACATTTTTTAAAATGGCTTTTATGTCTTCTTTGATTGATCTCTGAAGATTCATGTGGTTGGAGAGGCAGGGTAAAAAGTAATTTTTGAAAACGGACCAAATGGGAACTTTCTGATTCATAGCTCAGCAGCAGCTAACTGCCACTCCATTCTTAAATTTATTTTTATTAAGGGTGCAATCCTATACATATTTAAAGTGAAAAAGTCCTACAACTCTCAGCTGCCTCCAGCCAGCTGCGGTGTTTGAAGAGCTGCAGTGCTTGAACATTTTTCCGGTCTAAACATGCATGGGATTGCACTCCTACAGGTTAAACCAGCACTTTGAATTTTTCCACCAGCTCTGCTGCAAACTGCAGGACCTTTTCTGTCTAAACAGATGCAGAATTGCACTTCAAGGGGCTAGGATGCCACCCCTCCGGGGCAAAAGCACTGCCGCTTCCAGCATTTAATCATGATGCCCTGTTAAAAGAGCGTCAACCGAGGAGCTGGGGCAGCAATTGAAAACGAATCAGCTCATGACATGCTCCTGGTTTCGCAGGTGGGCCTGAATGTTTTGCTCCAGTGAAACCAGGGGGAAATGGGGAGGGGAAAGGGGCTGTGACTTGCCTCGTGTCTCAGTGGGGAACCTGCAGGAGAGGTTTTAGCTGGTGCAGCACCCGGGGCAGCGGGATGGGGTTTGTAGTCTGTGCCACATTTTGGAGGCAGAAGGCGCCATCATGGCTGCTCAGAAGGATTATGGGATCGTGGACAGATGGGATGCCTTTTTTGACTCCCGCAAGATCCCACGCAATGCCTTGGGCTCTCGTCAGCAATGCGCCAGAGCTGGAGAAGGATGAGAGAATTCTTTCAGGATCTTTTGGATCAGGATTTGGGTCCTGGCCCCTTCTAGGCCAAACATGGGCTCACGGGCAAGCTGGCGTCGAAGTCCTGAGCTTGCAGTGTGATCCATGGATTCCCTGTCCCCCAAAACGCAGGCATGCATTCGTAAGGTGCACGCAAACGTGCTTCCATCATCCGGAGAAGAAAGCCTACATTCCAAAGATGCGTGTCTTTGGGAGAAGGTGCATAAAGGGACACGTGGATTTACATGCCAAATGGCAGGGAAACCTTGCTTAATAGATTCAGGAAGAGATGAGGCTCAAAATGGAGCTTGGAGATTTTTGGGGAGCTTGGAGTTTGCTGATTTCGCTGCTAGTCCGGAGAAGCAGGTGGGTGTGGGGCACAGGTATGCAAAGCGACTGAGATGGGAACAGAAGGGGCAAATTGCCCAGGCACCTCCCTCCCTCCGTGAACCAGAGCAGGCTGCAATCTCATTACCAACAGTCTTGATCTGGGCTACCAACAGCAGCAAAAAAGGTGTCCAAGGCTTATATGATTTGCATGTGCTAATTTATATGCATAAGAGAAAAATGAGCAAGAACAATTAGAATTTAAGTAGGGAAGCCGTATCTCTCCAGAGGGTGAGAGATTGGTAGCAAGTCCACCGTGTGGGGATTTGCCCCATCGACAGTTCAGATGCGGTTTATTCATTTCATTTCTGTTCTACCAAATAGCCAACGTTCAGGCAGTTATGGCTCCTAAATCATAAAATACAACCCTAGAACACTTTAAAGCTCCCTTGTACAGCAGAAGCAGATGGACATCCACGTGTGAGGCGGCTTAGCTTGCAAATGAAAATGTATTTCAGAGAGAAGATGCTTTCATTCCGGGGACTGTCCTTTGTGAGAGGGACACATGATAGCACTGCTTTGATACCCTGACTTTCCTCCTCCTGCAAGGAACCCCGGGCAGCTTACATTGGTCTCCTTCTCTCAATTTCATCCTCACAACAGTCCTGTAAGGTAGGTTAGGCTGAGAGTCTGAGACTGGCCCAGAGTCGCCCAGTGAGCTTCATAGCTGATGGAGACTCGAACCTGCACCTCCTGAGTCCCAGACCAGCACTGGGACGAAGGGCTCTGGATGGTCACGCAATGGGGAACTCTGGATGGAGAAGCTAAACAAGTGGAAGAAAGCTTGCCCTCCCATTCCCCGTGGCCGAACTGGTTCCTCGAACAGGCCGGGGATGCTCTTGGTCTCCAAAGTGGCCTGGGCAAGCGATGCATCCATTCTCTCCCCAAGCCAAGAGCAAAGGTCCATGTTCCTTGCTGTGGATTCTGGAAAGTTCCTCTCTCTGGCTCTTTCTGAGGCTCTCGGGGGCTCTAGCGCCCATTCCTGGGAGCTGATGGGTGCTGGTGGAGAAGCTGCTTCAGTGAAGCAACAGTTTCATTCTCACAGCCCATCGCAGCTCTTCTCTAAATAATGCACACGGGGAAACTCACTCAGGGGCAGAGAGGGACAGGCCAAAGGCCAAAAGGGCTGGGCAGAGCTCCGAGAGACCTCCCTGGCATTTGGGCCCCAGGAAACTTAGCCTGAATAATCTTGCCTGCCTTCCTGCCTGCCTGCTTTTTTTGTGGCGACCATACAAAACATGCATTTAATAGCACCGATTCTTTTTCCCCCTAACAAGAGGGCAACTGGTGCTTTGGGTGTGATTCCCTGTGCATCCCGGGGCTCTAATTAGAGTTGCGCCAAATCAGGGGAGGGTTCCGCATGGATGTGAAGCCTTTGCTAGAGCTCCAAGTTTTGCAAAGCTGTCCACCGTCTGATTAAATGAGCCCCGCTGCGTCTAATTGGAGGGTGGGAGCAGGGGCAGGCCTCCAGGAGGAGATTAAGATCTTGCACCAGAGTGCACAGGCAGCAAAAGCCTATCAGAGAAGTCTCATCGCAAGAGAAAGTTCTGCATGAATGGCGTGGTTTTCCCTCCTCTTTCCTCTGCAGGCAGTGGCTTGCAAAATTGATTAACAAATGTACACAGGGAAGAAAATTGCAGAGCTTAAGCAAAAGAATAATGCTCCCCCCCCCCCGCCTCCACCCCTTTCCCCTAATAGGAATGTTGCCTTGATTAGCAGAAATTATAGGGCAGCTTGGTGGGTGCACTCTGAAGAACATGAACCTGGAGCCAAGCTCTAATGGCCAGGTGTGCTGGGCAGCGTCTGGAGGTCTGGCAAGGCCATCATCCACAGGCCCTTCCTGGTCTGCTTGATGAGCTGGATTCCCAAAGGACTGGGCAGGTGCTGAGGGGACCCCAAGGCCAGCCGGGCCAAGCGGGCTGAGCTGGTACTGGCAGCACGCGGGGCCTTTGCAGAGCTGGGCCTCCATGGGGTGCTGGCCACGGCAGGCGGCTGCGAGCAGTTCTGCAAGAACAGCACTCCTGGGCACAGCAGCTCCTTCCCTCCAGGCTGGACTTCCGGAGATGTCAATTCGAAGGAGGAAGCCCTTGCTGTGTGAGGTTTTGCACCTTGCCCGACCCCTCCACAGCATGTGGCACCCCTTGGCGCCATTTCCACCCACGTCTTGGAGAAGACTTCCTGAGCCTGCCTCATGCTTTGGATCCAAGCACGCAGAATTCCAGTCAGCCAGCCATGGTGGCCAGGGCTGCTGGGAAGCCAAACTGGCCCATCTGCAGCAAGCTTTCCATTCCATTACAAAGCTCAAGATATGCTAGAAACATAGAAACAGAGCGAGTCAGAAGGGGTCTCCCGGGCCATCTAGTCTGACCCCGGCTCCAGCCAGCTCCGCTCACGACACACCCACCATGTGCACGTCCAGCCTGTCCTTGAACACCCCCACCGATGGGGCCTCAACGACCTCCTGTGGAAGCCCATTCCACGCCCTCGGGGTCCTGACTGTAAGGAAGCGCTTCCTGGCATCCAAATGGAACCGTGGCTCCCTGAGCTTTGCTCTGTTGGAGCACGTCCTGTGTTCCTCTGCAGGGGAGAACAGGTCTCTGCCCACCTCCATGTGACACCCCCTCACATACCTGTATGTCACCAACAGACCCCCTCTGAGTCTCCTCTTCTCCAGGCTGAAGAGACCCAGTTCCCTCAGTCTCGCCTCATACAGCTTCCCCTGCAAACCGGCCACCAACCTTGTGGCCCTTCGCTGCACTGACTCCAACCTGGCTATAGCCTTCCTGTAATGAGGATACTGAGCACAATACTTCAATTGCAGGCGCACCAGAGTCGTATAGAGTGGTGGTGATACCTCTCTCGATCCAGACCTTTAGCCACTACAGTCATGGCATTCTAGAATAGTAGAGCTGAAGGAGCCTATGAGACCATCAGGTTCCTGCCCCTGCTCAGTGCAGGACTCCATGGTAAAGCATCCATCTCAGATGGTCCTCCGGTTGCATCTTTAATGCTCCCAGTGTGGGGGAACCCACAACATCTCCAGGTCATGGGTTTCATTTTCATACAGCTTGAACAGTCAGGAAGTTCAGAATTTGGCTTCCTGGAACTTGAGCCGAATATTCCCTGTCCTCCATTCTGGGATGCTCAAGAAGAGATCCTGGCCTTTATGACAACTTTTCAAGTACTTGTAGTGTTCTACTGTATCTCCCCTCAATCTTCTCTTCTCGAGGCTAAACATGCCCAGTTCTTTCAATCTGTTCTCCCAAGGCTTTGTTTCCAGTCCCCTGGTCATTTTTGTTGTCCTCCGCTGAACTTTTTCCACTTAGTCTGCATCTTTCTTGAAGTGTGGTGCCCAGCAATGGGCACAGTACAGGCTGTCCCTGAGTTATGAACATTTGAATTACAAACAAACCATACTTATGAACAAACTGCCATACAGCCAATTGATTTTAAACAGTTTCTGTGGGAAATTGTCATCACCATAGAGAAAGAGAGAGATTGAAAGGGAAGAGAGGGAGGCCTCCAAAGTACCACCGTAGAGAGAGGAGGAGCCAAAGGGTAGAGGGAGGCCTCCAAAGCATCACCATAGAGAGAGAAGAAGCAAAAGGGTAGAGAGGGAGGCCTCCAGAGCATCACCATAGAGAGACAAGAAGCAAAAGGGTAGAGAGGGAGGCCTCCAGAGCATCACCATAGAGAGACAAGAAGCAAAAGGGTAGAGAGGGAGATGGTTGCAATTTTTCCACTTTCACAGGGGTACTGTGCCCCTAACCCTCATGAATGCATAGGGCCAACTATACATGATCTGACCTATATACAAATTCAAATTAATGGTGAATTTCCACTTTCTCAGGAATGGAACTCATTCATAATGCAGGAATGGTGTTAAGAAGGGGCCTAACAAGTGCCAAATTGCGGGGTGGGGGGGGGACCTGAACCTCCTGTGATTTGGGAGCTTTCTTTCTATTAATGCAGCCCACAATTGCATTAGCTTTTTATTTTCAGCCACATCATGTTGTCGACTCATGTTCAACCTGTGATCTGAGTCCTTCAAAGCGCAATCAGATTTCTTTTCTTCCCAAGCAAGCCTCTGATTTCAAGTGTCAGTGAACACTTTAACTTCCTGGGACCTGCCATCGGGGAATTCAGGGTGAAATTTCCACAGACATTAAAATGGGGGGGGGGGTATTTGGAAGGTTCCAACCATGTGCAACCTCTGGCAAGAGTTCTGGTTGAGGCAGCCAGGCCGGGAGGCACCACCAGATGACAGAGGGCTCGCCTAGCCTTCCCCGAGCTGGTGCCCTCTGGGTGCATTGGACCACAAGCCCCATCATCCCCAGCCAGCCTGGCCAATACTCCTAAACAGACCTGAGAATGCTCCTTTCAGTTTTGTGTGTCAATACACTCAACAGGGTTCGTGGGACATACAGTGCCTTGATGCTGAATCTCTAGCAAAACACCCCCAGAGGCGAGTTGGTCTTAAAACAACACTGGAAGTCTTCAAAGTGATACTTAAGTCTAATCTCACCCCTGAAGGCACCATTACAATGCAATCAGACATACTATTCTGGGCTGGTTGGGGTTGATTTCCCCCCTATTTTTGGCAGAAAATGTTCCACTTCAGACACTGCCAGTCTACAATAAGCCATTCCCAAATTGGCAAAGCAATTACAATCCCATCGAAGGTAATTTAGCCTCCTTTTGGGGAGAATTTCTTTGAGGGGAGGGGTTGTGTGAAATCTTAAAGAGTACTTTTATTAAGATTTTTTTTTACAGCATCCTATAACAATTGCATTTAGCATTGATTTCACATAAATCTATGTTTTCAAAGTCTGCTTTGCATATGTCAAGCATTTCAATTGGCCTGAGAAAATTCCCGCTATCATGAAAACTTAATGAGATAATTATTGTGCTGAGAGTTTGTGTATTAATTATATTGAAATTTGGGTCTCTGAGCAAGAGGTAGGTTGTGTGATCAGTTTTCTGCACTGGTAAATAACTTGTGGCCTAGATTCCGGATGGGAACACGGAAAACTTGCTCTGCGAGATGCATTTGTGACACATCAAACCCATCAAAGACCAAACTATGCATGGCGTTAGTCAAACAGCACTGCAAACAGCACCTCTAGGGGCATATAGCAGTCCCTCTGGGAGAGAATTTTTAGGAAAAAATGGAAAGACCTTATCATTTGCTAGCACACCGTTTTTCCATGTTAAACCTTGCTGAAAGTGGCATGCAATGGCAGAGAACAAAGTACGGAGAAAACTCGCACTGTTTCCTGATTATTTTCTGAGGATGCAAAGCCACGGCATCCTGATACGGTCTGTCAGAAAATCCCGGAATTTCAATTCGTGAGGAGGAAATAAAACTCGGGTTTGTGGGAAAGATCAAGCGTTCAGACCATCTGTGGCTTTATTGTTTGGCCCAGGTTCCCGCAGGAGATTCACGATAATGCATTACCGTGCAGGCAGAGGTAAACTCGCTGCAAAGCTTCAATACCATTACAGGGCATTTATAGGTACACAGGTACAGGGCAATTGATGACAGAATGCAGAGATTACAATAAGATTCTGAGGTCATCACATACAGAACAGATAAAGGAATGTCAATCATACAGTGACGATGAGATTACAATATTTCTAATTGCAGTGTATTGACACTTTAGTTGAGTAACTTGAACCCATT
>NW_025335568.1:3205104-3243172 GCF_004798865.1 Varanus komodoensis | reverse complement strand
ACAGGGCATTTATAGGTACACAGGTACAGGGCAATTGATGACAGAATGCAGAGATTACAATAAGATTCTGAGGTCATCACATACAGAACAGATAAAGGAATGTCAATCATACAGTGACGATGAGATTACAATATTTCTAATTGCAGTGTATTGACACTTTAGTTGAGTAACTTGAACCCATCTCCAGGTCTGCTTGGACATGTAAATTCAAGCTACTGAGAAACTATTCATGAACTCATAAGCTCATCCAGACTCAGACCCTAAGCGATGCATCCGCACCATTCTGAATGGCCAGGGCACATGGAGCCCTCTGGGCTAGAAAAAGATACTTCCTGGTAAACTGTGAATTCCTACAATGATTATTGAATCATTGTGAAGGTATATAATGTATATTTGGACCAAATGGCCTGTCTACTGTAGCTTACAGCTAAAGGTGAGAGAAAGGAGTGGGGGAAGAAGGCCATTTTAAACAGCGACTTAGCTTGGAAAGCTGGTGCTTTTGAGGAGGAGCGCAGGATTGATTCCACAATGCAAAAGCACACAGAAGCAATGTTTTTCTGACAGGATTTATCCAAATTTTCCCAGCAGGTCCAAGAAACTTTTTCGGAGCCCAAGCACTGAAGTCTGCTGTGCAGGCAATGTGGAAAGAGCTGCACTGGCTTCTCCCAGAGCCCCTGTAGGACATACCTGGCAGGCTGGCCTGAGCCATGGGTATGGCGTGGCCCGAGCACCTGCACAACAACAGGGAACCTCCAACAGAGTGAAGCAGCAACCGAGAATCAACCATGGGAGACTGAGCAATCTCCTGCCGAAAAGCCTTCGCCACGGCCCCAAGGTGACCCAGCCTCCCGGGGGCACCCAGAGACCACGTGGGGTCAGATGTGCCCATCAGGGGTCCCAGTGGGGACTTCAACCCACTCAGCTTCTGTCTTGCCACCTGGTCATCCAGAGGATAGAACGGAGCTCCTGGCCAATTGTCATTTTGCTGTGATCGAACGTATTCTCAGGAATAAAACTTAGCTTTCGATTTCTCACCCCATCGTACTTTATTGAGCCAAGCATGCCAAGGTCCTGGACCTCATGCTTCCAGCACCCCCAAGTTGGCAGAGGGAAAACAGAGCATGTGGGGGGCAGGAGAGTGGGGTCCATTTCAATCAGTGCCCCAGCCTTCTCCACCCTGGTGTCAAATCTAGTTTGCCAAAAGCAGCCATCCAGGTGCGATGCCGGCCATGAGGAATCTATCTATCTATCTATCTATCTATCTATCTATCTATCTATCTATCTATCGCTTTTATACCCCACCCTTTACTATGTCTCAGGACGGCATTACAAGAAAATACAGTAGAACATCAAAAATAAATTTTAAAAACCCAATCTTAAAACAGTATTAGCATTTAAAGTAACAGGAAAATAAAAAGGTTTTCTTCTGGCACCAAAACGAAAAAAGTGTTGGCACCAGGCAAACCTCTCTGGGGAATGTATTCCATAGCCGAGGGGCCACAACAGAGAAGGCCTTTCTCCAGGTAGCCACTATCCTGCTCTCTTTAAGGAGGGCTCCTGAAGAAGGACCTCCAATCCAGATTTTAGGGGATGGGCAGGTATGTATGGAAGGAGGCACGCCTTCAAATATCCAGGCCCTAAGCCATTTAGGGCCTTGTAAATCATCACCAGCATTATAAATTGAGCCTGGCCTTCAATGAGAAGCCAGTGCAGCTGGTACAGGACATTGCTACGGTCCCCGCTCCTGCCTTGCACTGGATGCTCAACTGACTCCAAGTTCAGGGGTGAAGGGTTGTGCCCCAACAGGACACCAATGAGAACAAATGTGCCCAGTGAGGTCTCCTGGACAAACGCCCTGGGATGCCTTCGCCCCAGCGAATCGGCCTTCTTGCCAGCCATGGCGAACGCCCTCGATCTCTTTTCTCGAGATGGCTCGCTTCTGCGGCATCTCCTGCTCCTCCTCCTGACCACCATTGGTGGGAGGTTCAGGGCAGATCAAAGGAAGCACTTCTTCACACAGCTGTGGAATTGGCTGCCATGGGAAATGTTGGTGGTCACCACACAAGTGGATTAGACAGGTCCATGAGGGAGGGGGCTGTCGGAGGCTACTAGCCTTGCGGGCCACGTGCCCCATCCCCTGGCAGAAGCGGCCTGCCTGCACGCACCTGCTGCTGAGGAGCCGGGCAGGAGGGGGTCCTGCACCCGTCCTGCTGGAGGGACCCCGTGGGCACCTGGCTTGCCACCCTCTGCACTGAGTACTGGACAGGAGGGGCCTCGGGGCTGATCCATCAGGGCCTTTCTTGTGTTCTGATGTTCTCACCAGCATTGTCTGGGCCAGGTGGAGAAAAATTGGCAAGGTGAAGCAGAAGGACACCTCTCCTTGGTGGGCCCTGCTTGGTGTGCCCCTCCACGCCTCCTTTAAGGCCAGCCCTGATCTGGATGATTCTCAATTTACTCTTTCCTAGTAAAAATGTGCTCAAAGTGGGTAGCAGCAACAGCGCAGAAAGGCTGAAACATTTCCAAATAATACTACGAGTGTTGCAAAATATATAAATAGTCACTTCAGCCAGTCAAAACAATACACGTACACCAAGATTAAACAATCCAACAGGAATCCATACGGAAGGCAAGCAAATGAAATATTCCCAAAATAGAATAAAATCCAACAGCAGCTTGGCAGGCAGAATCTGCCAGGGCCCTTCCTGCCAGGACAGGTGGAAACAGCCAGAGAAGTGAGAACTGTTCTTCAGGCTGGACGGATGAATCCCCTCCTGTTCCAGCTGAGGCGATCCCAGAAGCAAAAGAGGACCTGGTCCTCTGCCCGGCCCATCCCGGCTGGTCGCCCTCAGACCTCGAGCCACAGAAGGGAGACGTCACCCTTGCTGCCTTGTGGAGGCAGCCGTCAGGGCCTCCAGCTTGGTCCTTGCTCAGAGGGATGCAAGATGGTTTCTGCTGGTCAGACTTAGGTCCGTCTAGTGCCGGACTCGGTTCCCCTTGTAACAAACAGCTGCTGTCTCAAGCACACTCCTTTCCATGTTCCCCAGTCTCTGGTGCACACAAGCACACCGTCTGTGATACCAAAGGCCATGCACAGCCATTGGGACTAGCAGCCTTCTCTTCAACGGGTTTGTCTCATCAACTTTTAAAGCCTTCAAATCAGTGGCGTCGCTACATCTTGGTGAAGCGAACTCCATTGCTGAGTTGCCCTGAACCTACCACTCCATGGGAAGATTTCGCTGGAGTCCAGCATGACGAGAAGAAGGGAAATTCTCCCTATCCACTTCCTTTACACCACACACAATTCTGTATTCTGTTGGGGAAATCCAGATAAATCCTGGTAGTAAAAAGTTGCTTATATGTGCCTTTGTGTTATAAAAATCAGAGCTTCGACATCTCTGCATCTCCTTCTCAGAAAGTACCAGAATTCCAAGACAGACTTCTGTTTAGTGTTGTTTTCAAGCTGTTCCTTTAAGAGATGACTACCACCTTTGGCTGGAAAAGCCTTTGCGGAATGGGGCTCCACGGAAAATTAACCCCGATCTAGTCTTGTGCTAACTGCGAACAAAACCGGTAAGGCCACCAGACAAGTTTTCCTAGCAGTATTGCAATCCCCCTCATTTGCATGTCAAGACCCACGATAATCCCTGTGCCTCAGTGATCATTATGTTAATCCCTTGTAATCAAGGCTCTTGTATTAAGTCTCCTCTGCAGATCTCTTGCATCCCTTTTCACTGTGTCCTCATTATTTTGTCATCACCCGATCAGCTGCTATGTCATGTGACTCAGAATCTATAAAACACTCTGTGTATGCGCTAAAAGCTTGGAGCTGGCGCTGGAGACCACTGCCCGGTGGCACGCTGTCGTAAGTACCTGCAGGGGTCCTGGGCAATCTCGCTAATACGAGCGCCGGGGCTCAAGGTGATTCAGTCTTCCCTGCAGGTCCTGGGACTCATTCTCGCCACTGGTAAGGAGACTCTGACAACGCCTTCCCTGACGTTCATTTGCACTAAGGCAATTGGTGACAGGTGTTAAAAATGGCGATCGACCGAGCTGTGAAGGAAGCTGTGGCTTTGATTTGGCAAGAGCTGGGTGGGCTTGTCAAGGACAAACGCTTTGGAGAGCACTCAGTCACAGGGCTGCCCAAAGTCGGGGGTGTCTTGCCAACGGGCAACCAACGGAGAACTCTGGCCTTTGTGGAGCCTGAAACAAGCGGCAAGATGTGCGGGCATTCGTCTGCCTGTTTGTTTTCCAAGAAACCTGCCCACACACACAGTTCCTCCATTCCAGCAAGTGAATGGAATCATAGCAACGATTGAACACATCTGCTGATTGGAGAAGAAGCAACCTGGCCAGCTTGCAAGCCATTTCTCATGGGTTGAATCTGGGGGAATTGATCGATGGTATTTATTCCCCACTGTTTTTCCCACAAAGAACTCACGATAGCTTAGATAATCTTGCTCCTCCTCTCCTTTTCATTCTCACAGCAACCCTGTGAGGTAGACTGGGAGTCAATGAGCGGCCCACAGCTATCGAATGAGCTGCACGGCTGGGCGGGGACCAGGACCTGCGACTCCTGAGTCCCAGTCCGACGCGCCAACCCCTTTGCCATTCTGGATCTTGGTCATGGCTGCTACCTAGTTGTCTACTTAGAAACTCTGGCGGAGTTGTGATAGTTCAGTAGCAAACACAGAGCCACAAGGAACCAGCCATTCATGGACTTGCATGTGCTTCCGTATAGCCTGAAGTGTGTGATCCTTCTTAATCTTGGAAGCTAAGCAGGGTCAGCCCTGGTTAGAATCTGGATGGGAGACCTGAGTCCTGCATGGAGAGGGAGCTGGACCATAGGGGAGCTGCTAGGCCTCTTCTAACAGAATGATTCTATAACCTTGAGAGAAGATGGGACCCATCAGCAGACAACATCAGCTGAGCGACTTTCCAGGAGACAGTTTTGACATGCACATGGTAGGCATGTCATGAGCGGAGCCGGCTGGAGTCGGGGGTCAGACTAGATGGCCTGGGAGACCCCTTCTGACTCGCTCTGTTTCTATGTTTCTATGAACTTCTTACTCAGGGTGTATTAAATATGAAACTTCCAGAGGGGAAGGTGAATCAGTCTCTTGCAATAATAGCTTCAAGTGCTTTCTGGCACCATAAACCATAACAAGTATATTTACACCATTAGAAATACATTAGACTGTAGGATGACACTGTGTTTGCTGTTCAGACAGCTGAGAATATATATCGCTATTTAGTTCATTTTTGACCAGGGCTTGCCCACTTTTCACCCTGACCTGGAGCTGGACACATCATGCAGGTTGAAGTTCAGGCATTCCTAAATCTATGGTATGATTCTCTTGAGAAAACAATGCATTTGAAAAATATGCCCAGATTTGCTTCAGTCAATGGATGAAAATGCAAACATGCCAAAAACACACATATCCCTAGAAATGCCTGCCAGAAAATGTTTATTGTGGTCATCAGATGCAATCCGATGCTTCCCCTACCCCAGCTTACGAGCTGGATATGCAGTGGAATGAGCTTCAAGGTAAAATTCAGAGAACTTTGAGGAGCTCAAATTTTGCTGAGTCCCACATTTGGACTCCACAGTGGTGCATCCGTGCAAAGTTTTGGCTGATGTTTCAGGGGCTGAGGAACCTTGGGGCTTAAGCAGATGGGGTCTGCTCCGCAGAATCCCGTCATTTTTCCTCGTCTTTCCAGCAGCAGTTGAACAATGGGGCGGCAGAGATGGCCTGGCTGAGCCCCCTTGAGGCGGCTCCCTGTGCTGTTCCTTCCGAATTCTATGGGGAGACTAGTTTGGGACTGTATCTGGGGAAGTAGGGGAAGCTTTGTGGATCCTCCTTAATGGACCCTTTATCACTCACCCGCTTCAAGCCGCGCATTCCAGAAGGCCTTCCGAGCGCTCCAAGTTGTTCCCACACAGTCTGCAGTCAAGCGTGAAATGATAGATCAATGGAACAGCGCAGTGCCTTTGGCAGATGCGCACATCTGGATGTCTCAGTATATTGAAGGAGGTTTTTTGTTTGGTGGAGGAAGTTCAAATGAGGGAGAAGCGAGACAGAAGAGAGCTGTCTTCTGCATACTTCCCCAACAGGATGCCCTCCAGATATCTGTAGTATCTGCCCTCCAGATACTACAATGCCTATCATTTCTGCCTATTTGGGATAATAAAATGCCCGCTCTTCCATTGGCAGGAGTGATCTGTTTAGTATACAGTGATTATGGGGACAATATAATACCAAAATAGATATACTTCTTTTAAATGCTGCAGATACGTGAAAGAATTTCTGATTATCACAGAAAGAATATCAGGATCTTGACTTGGTGACCTCAATCAAAGCCAAACAACAAGAACAATGCATTTTCCTCCAAGGACATTGAGACGTTTCACACAGTGATGAACTGCAGACTTGGCATAGTCAAAGTGGATTGCTAGCCCTACTCTCTAGTTCCTGGGGTGCATTTCCGTTGCGTAAATTCACCAATGTGTTGACGTCTCCTGCTAAAGGGTTTGCGATGTGCCTTTCTCCTTTTTAATCCCTGCATGCCCAGCGCAGAACATCAGCAAACTGTGTATCCTGGACCTGTGCTTGCCTTTGATTTATTTTGAGAAGATCCATGTTGCTCTTTGGAGTGAGGTTGTCACCCAAGACATCTGTAGGACACTAGGCTGGAAAAGGACACCTTCCAAGAAAGGAGGCGGAGCTAAAGCGAATCATTAAATGGTAGAAGACCAGGGGAAAAAGTTTTGAGGACAATGCAAAGATGCTTCATGGGATGGAAAGAAACTGGTCTCTCTGCAAGCATCATTCCCTGCAGGAGTGTCCAAGCATCCGAGACTTCTGTGATCACCCCCTATGATCACTTCAGTCCTTGGGTTCCACGGGGTTAGAGATAGCCCTGTTGCACCGGGGCACATGGGAGGCCTATTGGCTGATGTGCCCCTTTCCTACCTGTCTCTCCAAAGGAGGAATTTCGGGAAGGCATGGTATCCGCAGCCTTTTTAAAGGGAACAGCTGGCTGGCGCAGCTGCTTGTGCTGAAGCTCTTCTTGGCAAGGCGATGCACGCTCTCGGTCCATCAAGTGCTGTTGTGAGAGCACGGATGGAGCGCTCAGCCTGGCACCTCCACCATATCCTCCTCTCCCAATTGCATGCGTGTGCAGCCTGATGCATGGCGGTCAGAGGCTGGGCGGGCTGGCGTGAGGCCGCACGCACGAGGAAGAGCTCCCTGCAGGCCACACGGCTGCTTGCTAGGCTGCGTGCGACCTGGGAGTTTCCTCTGCTGGCATTTCTCAGGAACAGAGAAGCCAGAGGAGCTCAGAGGTTATGGGAAGGGGTTCAGCCACCTGCTCGCCATTACCAGGAGAAGTTGCACCCACCAGTTTTGCATTGCTAGCTGTGGCTTCGGGCTGCGAAATGGCCCCATGTGTCAGGTCCTTGGAATGTAGGAATCACTGGCAGCTCTGTGAAGGATGGCAGGGTTTTCCCAGCCTCTGATGGATGAGGCACACTGCTTCCTTGCATTAAAAATCTTGCAGGACATTGTTCCTTCGTTACGTTTCTGTAATGCCCAACAGCCAAAGCTCTCTGAGCGGGATGGAAAACCCTGAAATGCATCATGAGAAAGCAGTATAAAAGCTTGAAGAGGTAAAACATGCAAAACAACTTGAAATGGTTGAGGAACAATCAATACATCATGAAAGTTCTCATTTTTTTTTAAGATATCAAAAAGATCTACCATGTTGAGGCCAGGTAGCACTCCAGAACTGAGGGCCCATCACTGAGAAGGTCCTCCATCTGCTGGTCCTCCTCTGAACCGTTTGGCGGAGGAGATCAGAGAAGTGCTTCCAATGTTGATCACAGCAGACGGGTTGTTTCGTGAGAGGGCTGGTGTTCCATCAACTGCTTTGGTCCCAGGCTTTGTGAAGCTTTATAGGCCAGCGCCAGTGCCTGAATGGGTCTAGGAAATGTGCACATGGGGATGAGAATTCGAGTTTTGGTCCCTGCTGTCAGCCCAGCTGCCCTGTTTGGTTCAAGCTGCAACATTCAAACCTTCTTCAGAGGTATTCCCACAGAGATACTTTGCATTAGTCCGTCTTCAAGGCGATCAGAGCATGGACTAGTGAAGTGAGGTGGTACCTATCCAGGTAGGACCATAGCCAGGCCGCTAGTCAAAACTGGTGAAAGGCCCTCTGCAGCACCCCAGTCACTTGAGCCTTAGAGGATCAAGAAGGCTCCAGGAGGACCTCCACACGATGGAGCTCCTCCTTCAAGAGGAGTGCAACCACATCTAGAACAGGTTTCTATTTAAACGGCCTTTTAACTGTTAGTATTATTTGATTTTATCTGGCCAGGGCGGCTTATCTATATTGTATTTTTTGGATTTTTAATGTTTATATTTATTAATTTATTGTTGTAAGCCGCCCCGAGGCTTCGGCGAATGGGGCGGCATAAAAATGTTTTAATAAATAAAATAAAAAATAAACAGGTCGAACATCCTCAAGCCGGCCAGAGGAACCACCCACCAACGTCATCTCAGTATTTCCTGGACTGAGCTTCAGTTCGGTCGCCCTCATCCAGGCGACTGTGGCGGCCAGAGACAGGCTCACAACATCCTCGGCCCCACCTGCTGGCCCTGAAAAGGAGAGAAGTTGCTGTGCCTGGGGTGTCATCAGCAGACTCATGTTCCCCCAAACTCCAGATCACTCCATTCAGTGATTTCATGTTGATATTGAGCAGTGTGGTGGTGGGAACTCGCCCAATGCACGGACAATGCACCACAGGGATCCAGACCCGCGCCATGAAAAGGACTGGTGGATTTTCCAGTGCAGCATGCAGAGACGCAGTGATGAAACTCCTTTGGCTCCTGGGAATCTTGATTATTTAATGAACCTCTTTCTCACTTGGAGTTCACTGTGCACACAAACAAAGGGTTTGGAAACTCGTAGTATAGTCAGAATCTAGCAAATCTGATTTCACAGTGGAATCGTTCGGCTCTTCCTGGGTTCTGTGATTGACGGGCTGCAGTAAGGAAACCAGCAGGGACACGCTTCCAGTGCTCAGCCCGCAGTGCTGATATCAAAATCTCGAGCTCTTTGGCTCCAATCACTGGGAGAGGGAGGGGGAGGGAAGAGAAGAGAGACAGAGAGAGAGAATCCTCTGCCTCTCACACCTTTTTAAACCAAATGTTCTTCATGTTACATCTTTTTCATGAGCTTTGTGACAAATCAAGAAAGGAAATTTATACCAAGTGGGGTTAATTCAGCCCTGCCATGCCCTGGAGTCTGTCACCTTTGCGCCTTCTTCGGGACTTTCCTTGTATTCGTGGTAAAGCCACGAAAGGGAGCTCAGCTGCATCCATAGCAGCGCTCGCCTTCCCGTTCGCTTAGCCTTTGGTCTATTTTTGCTGCCCTCTTGATATCTCTAACATGACCCTGGCTGGCCTAGTTGAGACAGGAATAAGCTTTTCATTAAAAAGAGAGAAAGGCTTTGAGACCCCAGACCGGGGCAGCAAGGCTCGTGATGCAGTTCAAGGTTTCCTCCATCGCCAAAGCCGTTGATGAGATGCGGCTGCTGCTGAGAAAAGCCTCTAATCAAAAGCCCTTGAGAAGATGTTGAAACTGGTTTGTGGCTGAGACAATGGACTGGGTGAAGGTGAGCAAACTGAAGCTCCTTCCAGACAAGACTGAGATGCTGTTGGGGGCGATTCCTTTGACCGGATGAGGGGCGTTCAACCTGTTCTAGATGGAATTGATACTCCCTCGGAAGGAGCAGGTTTGAAGCTTGGGCGTTCTCCTTGATCCATCTTTGGCACTTGAGGCCCAGGTGGCATCAGTGGCTTGGAGTGCCTTCTGCCGGCTTCAGATGGTGGTCCAGCTGCACCCCTACCTGTGCGGGAAGAGCTGGCTTCAGCAATCCATTCTAATCCCTGGATTAGATTACTGCAATGCGCTCTCTGTAAGCTGCCCTTGGAGACAGTTCAGAAGCTGCAGCGAATGGGGCAGCCAGATTAATCACTGGGACCTGGAGGTCCAAAGATGCAAGATCAGTTCTTTTTACTTGTCCTTTTATTGTTTTAATGTTTATGCTATTTTAAATTAAATTTTAATTCTGGATCATTATTTTATATATTGCATTTTATCACTCAATCAATTCTTTATTCGGTCATTGACCAGCCAATAAATAAAACACAAAGTTACAATTAGTTAAAAATGAAAAATACAGTACTAATAAAATTACAATAATTAAGATAAGAAAATAAAAGCATTCTGGTAGAATCTAACAACATTTAGGGTTAATTCTACCATGCACTGCACGAACTACTGAACAGTATTTGGCTGTAGTCAAGGAAATAAAACTGGACTGATTGAATAAAAGTAACTTAAGATAAAAATAATTGGAATAACCAGGATATTTAGAAAGGAGTGGGAATATTGTATATTGTTATTTTTACACCTTCTTGTAAACTGCCCAGAAAGCTTCAGCTACAGATGGTATAGAAATGCAATTGATGGTGATGATGATGAGGATGAACTAATCCTCTGTGCTTTGGGTTGAATGGGAGACTGTCCCATCTTGGTTACTGGTGGGAGGACAGCCTGAACGCCAGCAGATGTCTTCACTAATAGAAATGCTGCCAGATTTTGCTCCAGGTGTTGTAAGAAAGGGATTTGTCTGGTAATTACAGTTCCCATGAGCCAGAAGTACCAGCTGCAGAGGTGTTTCAACACTGTGTCTCTTCATGGGGCACTGGGAGGTTATTGTTAAATGTTTATTAACTGTTTTATACTGTCCTGAAAGGTTGTATATTAAAGGTTGAATGTTAACCTATTGTATTCAGTGTTCAAAATTTTCATACCTGAACAGAGAACTTTGGCTATTAGGTGGTATATAAATTTAATAAATGAACAAAATTTAATAAATGAAAAAAATTAATAAAATGAACAAAGCATGTCTCACCTGTCAGAGCGTGAAGGTTACATCGCCCAGAGAGAGTTTCTTAGAGGATTCTAAGTGATTTCAAAAGTCCAAGGATTCCACACATTTTGTAGCCCTGAGCCTTGACTGTGCTGCAGAATCCATGGCTGCATCTCCAGCCGACAGGGGTGGCGAGCGGTCCAGAAAAACCACGAATGAATTCGTGATTCCCTCTCCCCAGCTGCCACCCAGAACCGTCCAATGCTCTCCTCTTCGCTTGAGCAATATCGCCATCCCTCCTCGCTTCTGGCCATTCCTGGATCTGTCTCCCAGAATCCTTACAGGTGTTCCTTTCTTTCCTGCCCTGCCCTGATCTTCTGTTGAGGCCCATGGGACACGCTGGGCACGAGAGGTGGTAGGCTTCAGGGACCTGGACTTGGACTCCAGGGAGATCCAGTACTCCACTAGACCCTGATGACCAGAGGCTCCCCAGAATGGAAGAACATTCCATGAGCCACGTTTTCTGGAAGAGCATCAGAAGGGCTCTGAAGCTGGGTCAGACCAAGGGTGCATCTGGTCCATCGCACTGCAGCCAACCAGAAGCGGGACAGGACGCCCACAGTACCCTCCTGCTCAGTTTTTCCTACAACAGATGCACATCCACATGCAGCCCTCCGCCCCACGTCCTCGTGGTTCCAGAGCACAGACCAAGCCCAGTGCAGGAGCTGAGCGGGAGGCGGTGGAGCACGAGGATCCTGTTGAGGGACTAGCTCCTTAAGGAATCCAGTTAGGACGGCTTTTGCAACACCCTTGCATCCCTGGGATTAGTGCAGCCTTCCCCACCCTGGTGCCCTTTGGATGTGTTGGAATACAACTCCCAGCATCCTCCAGCCAGCCATATTGAATGTGGGATGCTGGAAGCACATTCAGCACATCTGGAAAGCGTCAGGCCAGATTAATGTATGAATCCACATCTCCAACTGAAAATGTGTAGCCTGCATGTCTTTCTTCCTCCTCATCCCTCAATCCCCTTCCTCTTTCATACTATTTGTCTTCCCCTTTATTTATTTATTTAAAGTTTTTATATGCCGTCCCCCTGCTACATAGCCTTGGGACGGCTTACAGAAATAAATAAATACAACATAATAACAATTACAATTAAAACCCAGAAACACACTGGCTGCACAACTAAAATCTATAAATATTAAACATTATTAAAATACTGTTTGAATAAAAAGGTCTTGGCCTGGCACCGAAAAACAAATAACAACGGCACCAGGTGGACCTCTCTGGGGAGTGCATTCCACAGATGGGGCGCCACCGCAGAGAAAGCCCTCCTCCGGGTACTTTGCCTCCTGATGTCTCTCACGGAGGGCTCCCGGAGGAGAGCCTCTGCTGCCGATCTCAAGGAGCGGGAGGGCAAATATGGCCGCAGGCGTTCCTTTAGGTATCCAGGTCTCAAGCCACTCAAGCCCGGACTTCGATGGGGAGCCAGTGGGGTTATGTGAGAATAATGCCCAGTTCCCGACAGCAACCTGGCTGCTCTGTTTTGCACCATCTGAAGTATCCGGACTGTCTTCAAGGGCAGCCCCACATAGAGCGTGTTACAGAAATCCAACCAGGATGTAACCAATGAATGTGTCACTGTCGCTAGGCAGTCGTCCTCCAGGTAGGGACACAGCTGATGGATTAACCAAAGCTGATGGAAAGCGGTCTTCGCCACTGCCGACACTTGAGCTTCCAAAGTCAGCTCCGTGTCGAGGAGCACTTCCAAGCTGTGGACCCTGTCCTTTTGAGGGAGTGCAACCCCATTCAGGACAAGATCCAAGTCACCAACCCAGGAGTTTGAACCACCCACCAGCAGGACCTCCATCTTGTCTGGATTGAGCTTCATTTTATTGGCCCTCATCCAGCCCATTACCTCAGCCAGGCACTGGTTCAGTACAGCCACTGCCTCACCTGGAAAAAGAGAGGTAGAGCTGGGTATCATCAGCGTACTGATGATTCCGCAGCCCACACCTCCGGATGACCTCTCCCAGTGGTTTCATGTAGATGTTGAATAGCAAGGGGGACAAAATGGACCCCTGCGGAACTCCTTGGCATAGCTGCCATGGCACAGAGCCATAGTCCCCCAGCACCACCTTCTGGAATCGGCCATTGAGATAGGAGCGGAACCACTGCAAAGCAGTGCCTCCAACTCCCAATCCCGCAAGCCTATCCAGAAGGATACCATGGTCGATGGTATCGAAAGCCGCTGAGAGGTCCAGGAGAACCAACAGGGACGTACTCCCCCTGTCTTTCTCCCTGTACAGGTCATTGTACAGGGCGACCAAGGCAGATTCGGTACCGTACTCGGGTCTGAAGCCGGACTGAAATGGGTCCAGATAATCAGTCTCATCCAAGAGAGCTCGAAATTGTCCCGCCACCGCCTGCTCTAACACCTTGCCCAAGAACAGGATGTTGGCCACCAGTCTATAATTGGCGGCCATCTCTGGATCCAGGGATGCCTTCTTTAGGACCGGCCTGACCACTGCCTCCTTTAGAGGGACAGGCACCTGGCCGTCCTTCAGAGAGGCATTGATGACCTCCAGGATCCAGGAACCAATCCCGTGTTTGGCTTTGTATAATAGCCATGATGGACAAGCGTCCAGTAAGCAGGTGGTGGTACGTACTTGTCCAAGCACCTTGTCCACGTCATCAGGCCGCAATAACTGAAACTCATCCAACAATGTGTGACCAGATGGTAACATTGGCACCTCCGCAGAAGGTTCTGAGTCACTAGTGGGGTCCAGTTCGTGACGAATCTGAGCAATTTTCTCCTTAAAGTGCTGGGCAAAGTTGTCACAGCAGGCCATCGAAGGTGGTACAGGATCTTTCTTAGGGCCAGGGTGTATCAGACCATGGAGCACTCGAAAGAGCTCTGCTGGATGGCACTGTGAGGAGGCAATGGAAGTGGAGAAGAATTTCTTCTTCGCCGCCCTCACCGCCACAGCATAGGCCCAATAATGAGCGCATAGGCGTGCTCAGTCAGATTCATCCCGTGATTTCCTCCACCTATGCTCTAGATGTCTCCCAACCTGCTTCATCGCCCGTAATTCAGATGTGTACCATGGGGATGAACGGGCTCTGCCGGGCAGGAGAGGATGCTTGGGAGCGATCATGTCAATAGCTCTGGCCATTTCCCCATTCCACAGTTCAACCAGAGCATCAACAGGAGCACCAGCTTTATCAACCAGAAACTGCCCCAGAGCCTTCAAGAATCCGTCTGGATCCATCCAGTTCTGAGGGCGGACCAGCACAATCAGGTCCACACCCTTACAGAGGGAAAGGCCACCATCGAGCTCAAACCTCAAGAGGAAGTGGTCTGACCATGACAGGGGAGTCAGACACAAATTCCTCACCCTCAGATCACCCTCTTCCTGCCCCGTCGAGAAAACCAGGTCCAGAGTGTGTCCACGTTCATGGGTTGGGCCAATGATGTGTTGAGACAGGCCCATGGCCATCATAGAGGCCATGAAGTCCTGAGCCGCCCCGGTCAGAACAGTCTCGGCATGGAGACTGAAGTCCCCAGGACTAGCATCCTGGGGGTCTTCACCACCAGGTCCGAGACGATCACCGTCAGCTCAGGCAGGGAGTCTGATGGGCAGAAGGGTGCATGGTACACCAGCAGGATCCCCAATCTGTCTCGGTCGCCCAGTGCCAGATAGAGGCACTCTAGACCCGGTCTCAAGAGGACAGGAAGCCCCGCAAAGGAATAGAGGCTCGATGAACTAAAGCGACCCCCCTACCCCCCCCCCCCGGGCATGACTGATGCTGGACCAGATACCTGGGCAGGCACAGTTGAGAGAGGGACACATCCCCCCCTTTCCCGCCCAGGTCTCTGTAATGCAAGCCAGGTCGGCCCCCTCACCCACAATTAAATCGTGGATGGGGGATGTTTTGTTATGGACCGACCTGGCATTGAGCAGCAGCACCGTCAGGCCCAAGGGGTGGCTGATAAGCGTACCCGGAACCTTCTGGTTGGGGGAATAACCAGAAGGAGGAACAGGTGTCAACCATCTGTCCCTCCTTCTTCTATGCCGACCCGTTAGACCCTCAACGCCATATCAACCGTTGCCCAACACCACCCTGATGGTGGCGCCCACGCGCTCCCCAGGCAACCCCCCGGTAGCAGCCAAGTGTGAAGCCATTAAAAAATGAACAGAATAAAATCACATAAAACAATTAAAAACAATAAAACCCCGCAACCACCCAGTTACAAAATTATGGAAGCCCACCCACAAACTCCCTGGCCAGCCCAGCTCCCACACGGCCCCACACGGCCCCAAACGGCATCACCGCCCTTCGGCCAACACCCTTTAATGAACAGCAAGGTAATGAACACATAACACCTGTCCTTTTCCACCTGCACTGGCTACCAGTTGAAGTCTCTGCCCAATTTAAGGTGCTGATGATGACCTATAAAGCCCTAAACCTCTTAGGGCCTGGTTACCTGAAGGAGCGTCTCCTTCCATATGTGGCTGCCTGCCCCTTAAGATCTGGGGCAGAGGCCCTTCTCCAGGAGCCCTCCCTGAAGGATATTAGGAGGGTGACTACCCCAAGAAGGGCCTTCTCTGTGGTGGCACCCCAATTGTGGAATTCGCTCCCCAGAGAGGATCGCCTGGCACCATCACTTCATTCTTTTCAGCACCAGGCCAAAACCTTTTTCTCTTCCCAATGTTTTAAGACCTGATGTGGTTTTATTGTTGTTTGAATTTTTAGGACACTGTGCTTTTTTTTTAATTGCATTTTGTTTTGTTAAACTGTCCTGAGATTTTGGTAATGGGACGGCCTAGAAAAGTTTAAAATAAATAAATGCAATGCCATCGTGGTCATCAAGTGGAAATAAAACTCGGGCAAGTGTCACATGAGTCCAAGGGAGCCCAGCATCCCCCTGGCCTACCCCTTGGCAACCTGCTGCCTTCCAGATGTTCTGTGGAGCTCCATGGCTATCGGCCGCATTCTGCATTGCGAAGCGAGGGATGCTGGGGGACACGCTCCAGCATGGCGGGAGAGCAGCAGGTTGGCCGCGTCTGTTCGTCTGGGCATCTCCTGGCATCCTCCGTTGAAGTGCTCCTGCGGAGAAGGCGGAGGCTTGCAAGGTCCGTGCCCTGGCCAGGCATGCAATCTAACAGGCAATAACTGGAGGAAGGTATAATTGGCAAGAGCCGGGCGAGAGGTCGAGCTTTATAATCTCAGAGGTATCTTGTAAAATTAAAATCTGACGCTCCGAAGGCTTCGAGTACAATGATAGCAGGCTGCCCATTTCGGGACGTGGCTCTTTCTTTCCTTCTCTCTTTAATTCTGGCCTGAGACTTAATTTAAAACTTCCCTTCCAGCTCTAGGAGGCCTTGAAGTTGGCAATTGTTCTGAAGATGTTTCATTCAACACCGCACTTGCAAAAACTATTTTTTTAAAAATCGAACCCAAGAGGGAATTATGTGCATGATAAAAATGGAGAGTGGTTCTCCTGCCATTCTTTGGGGAGGTAAAAGGGGTGCCAATCATGAAGTTTATTATCTCAGCAAGGTATCGCTCTCTACACAAGGCTGTTCTCCTCCCCTCCTCAACCCTCCCCTCCCCTCCCCTAATTCTGTTGGAAACTCACAAGCAAGGTCAGCAAGAAGGCGACATGGAGTCTCCACTAAAAAGTTCAGCGCAACTCTGGTGTGGCAGCATTTGAACAAAACGCATGCTTGCATTTGTGACAATTTCTAAGGAAATGGCAGAGACCGAGTTAGAGGAAGGCAGAGTCCGGCTGAATGTTCCTGACAGTTAGAGCGGTACGATCACGCAACCCACGTCCCGGGGAGGTGGTGAGCTCTCCCACACTGGGGACATCCAAGAGGTGGCCGGACAGCAATCTGAGAGGAATGCGTGATCCTGGAGTCCTGCATTGGTCAGAGGGTCTGACCGAATGACCTTCTTGGCCCCTTCCAGCTCTGTTCTTCTATGAGTCTATTCTATAGCCTGTGCGGATATAATGGAGGTGAACAATGGGCATTTCAGGGCAGAACCCAGTCGGACGTTCTCCTGCAAAAGGCCTCTCAGAACAAGCGAGGACCGTGCAGGAGGACCTCTGCTGCCCCACCCCCAGAGCCCACTGAAAGCACGGAAAGGGAGCAGTGGGGAAACAACGGTCTCATTCGCCAAGACCCCCCGAGCATCAGCCCTCCGCTTGCCTCTCCCTCCTATGCCCACACAATGGTGACCCCTTTTCGTCTTGCATGAAGGGAAAATTGAGGGAAACCAACAGCTAGTGAATACGAACAGCGAGGATTTCCTCCTTGGCCGAACTTGCACCGATTCCCCCCATACACTAAAATGTGGGTGATTTGCCGGTTGGGCGTTTTGTGAAAGGGGCAACGCGCTTCCAAATGTCCAGCTTTGAGACAGTGGTGCAATTTTCAAGCACGGAGAGAGAGAGAGAGAGAGAGAGAGAGAGAGAGAGGGGGGGGGGGGATTACTGTAAATGCATGTTCAGGAATGTGCAAACGTTTTAAAAGAAGATGCCCCTTCCCTTCCAATTGGGGTTGTAAGTGGGACATTTCTGAGCAACAGACAAACAGGAATGCAATTTGCATGTGTGGCTGGAATGAAAACCACCCTGAGCTAGCCAGGCAGGCTGAAGCCCCCGGACTGGGCCAGACCCTCCCTGGGCCAGTCAAGCACGTCCTCCTGCCCCCTGCATTTCAGCCCTCACACCTCTCCTCCCCCTCCTGGCTTCTAGGACACCCCCTTGGAAAGCAGCAACTGAGGGTCTGGTTTTTGGTCTGGCGGTTCCATTGTGGTTCTGCTCTCCCTCCAATAGGATGAGCCCAAGTTGGGTTTTGGGGGTGTCGGTGGGGCACGTCCAGGGCAAGCGCCAGCTCCAGCTGCCTGCTCACGTCTCCATCTGAGAAGGGTCGCAGGAACAGACAAAGCAAGCGTCGTGCCCACCAGCCGAGGCCTGAAGGCAAAGCAGCATCCCCAGGGGAAGGAGGCGAGTCGCCAGACCGTTGTTCCCTTTCTCTTCGCAGCTGGAGTGTTGCGTTGCACCACTCAGATAAGTGCAAATGCCAAAAGATATTGGGTGGGGTTTGCTGGAAGAACAGCAAAGAGGTTATTCTGGCTCAGCAGGTAGTGTTGGGAGCTCTCCCAGGGTCTCTGCTCTCCCAGTGGGCATGTCGTGAGTGGAGCCGGCTGGAGCTGGGGGTCAGACTAGATGGCCCGGGAGACCCCTTCTGACTCGCTCTGTTTCTATGCTTCTAAAAGCTAGGATACTTTCTCGGAGCCTTGCCAAAGCCTGATGGCCTTTGGCTTGTTGAAGGCCAGACATAATCGCCTCAAAGCTGCTCTGCCAATTAGTCAGTAGAAAAGAGCTGCTTTACTGTAAGAACAAAACTGTTTGTCTTGCTAAAGCAGCTTTGCCTCCACCCCCAACAGATCTCAGGAAGGAAGGAAGGAAGGAAGGAAGGAAGGAAGGAAGGAAGGAAGGAAGGGGGGGTAAGATCCCGTGTGCAAACAGAGAGCTTCCCAAGTGAGTGCAGCAAAGACCTTTATACAATCCATGGCAAGAGGTATTGTCTTTTGTTCCCTGCTTGTCAAGCAGGGTTGAGATATGCCCTGCCTGGGCAGCCCTGGGGGCCCATGAGGCACCCCCTGGCCCATTCAGGAAATCACATGGAAAGGGCATGCAAGTGTTCTTGTGATCATCATGGTATTCAATAAGCTGCATCCATTGTTGCCCTGGGCAGCTTTGCTTCTTCCAAAGCATCCAGAACCCGAACGAGTCTTGGCTGGACCAGGCCCCTGGGTTCAAAATACAAAGTACAGTCACATTTCCTTTCACATAATATTGCAAAAAGGGCAAATTGGATGGCTTCTTATTAAAATGCAAACTGACCTGAGCAGTCAGGGCGCTGGACTCAATGGCCTTATGTGGGGCTGGTCTGGATGGCCTCTACTGTTTTGGGACTCCCTTCCCACCAGCCAGTCCCTCACTGGATCTAGGTAGATGCGAGCGGGTCTTCCCACGGGCCCAGGATGCTGCCAGAAGAAAGACGGTTAATCAGGTACGTATCAATGCCCATCCAGAGGACAATGCAGCTGCTATAAATACACATCCTGCGTGGCCACAAATGTATATAAACGCTCTCAGTCCATGAAAAGAAAGCAGATTTTCAAAACCCAGCTGTGCGTCGTCCTCCTCCTTGTTTTAATTTCCAGAGGATGCTAAAGATTTCTTATAGGTCAGGACCAAATTTATTATGGAGGGATGTTCATTATTCTGCAATCCCACTGCTCAATAGGATCATGTCGCCATTAACCCTCAACGCTCACTGCACAAAACCCGGCGTGACCCCCCCCCCCGAACTCTCCTGATGAAGCGCTGCCCCGTCACGCCCTACGCAGGCCGTGCACGGCGTGTGGCGGGGTGCGGGGACCGGGGAGGAGGAGACCTCAAACAGGTCGCGGTTGTTTATTTTAAAGAGAGGGAGGAGTGGGCCAGGTGAGTTGGAACCTGCCTGCCCTGTGGGTTTTGTTTTTGTCTACAACGGCGAGAAATCAGGCTGCCCTCCCGTGTGAGGCCGAAGGACCTGGGAGGAGCCTGGAGCAGAGATGCGGAGGCTCTGCCAGGCCAGCAGGATGGTGGGGACCTGCCCCTGATAATACATGGGGTGCATGTGACCCGGAAAGGCAGGGTCTTGTTTCCTGCTGTCTGCCTTGTGCGTCGATGCTTAGCTGGCTGCCCCCGACAAGCCAAGCGTCTCCTGGGCTGGACTGCAGGATCCTCATCACAAAACAGGGGCCACGAGGGGGTGAGCTGGGCTGCACAGCCCACCGCTTGGCCTCCCCAGCTGCCCCCGTCTCCTCTTCCCACTGATCTGCTCCTGGGTTGGTCCTTCCCGCTCTCCATCCCTGGGACATTTGCCCAGTGCTCCATGCCAGGCTCTTCAGGGCCAGCCTGACCATGAGGCCGCATGAACCTCCTGGATCGGGTGGCGGGTAGCGGAGGGCAGCGGAGTTGCCCCTCCAAGAAAGCCCCTGGGCATTCAGCCAGCTGCTGTGAGCGAAGCGGCAGCTGCAGGGTGCTGCGCTCCCGGGGGGGGGGGCGACTTGCAGGCCCTGCCCAACAAGGGAGAGGCCCTCCGTGTGGTGGCCCCAACGGAGGCACACTGTCCTGGAAGAGGCCCACCTGGCACCCGCTTTGTCCTGTTTGCAGTGTCAGGTCCCACTTTCCTCTACCCCCAGGCATTGGATGGGGTTTCTTTTTTTTTTTTTTTTGAATAGGTTTTATTCTTAATATTTTTTTGAATAGGTTTTATTCTTAATATACCTAACAAAAAGAAACTAAGAAGCATCAGTCATCGAAAACATCAGCCCTACTGGGTCAGCCCCGCACATTTTTTCCTTTTATGTTAAACTAAAAATGTGTAAGTCTATGCATAGTCCTGTTTCTCTAGCCAATAATAAAAAGAATCCCAGGTTTGATAGAGGTCTGTATCTTCTTTCTCCCTCAGAGACAAAGTCAATCTGTCCATTTCTGCACAGTCCAAAATCTTTTTTAGAATCAGTTCGTCGATTCTTCACTCTTCCAGTGTTGGGCAAATGCAATTCTTGCTTGCCGCAGTGGTTACATGTAGGGTCAAATACATTGCTTGTTTACTAAGATCTTCAGACACAATGCCTAATATGAAAACTTCAGGTTTAAATATTAGAGGTTTTTGTAACATTTCCTCAAGCCATTTGTGCATTTTAATCCAATACTTTTTCGCATTTGAGGGGGCTTCCTAATGCCAGGGCTTTGTTTGGTAGCTCGCTTTCATTGGGTCCTGGTAGTTTCATCGCTCCATGTTTCACACCATTTTTGAATTCTGGTGTGCCAGTGGTTTCAAATGGTTTTATCATGCTGGGAACTGTCCAGGGAACTTCAGCTGCTGGGGGGGCAGAGGATGGATGAATACGCCCCACCAGTGGCTCTCCGTTGCCTTGCTCCAAGCAAGACACCCTTCCTTGGGACCAGGCCTTCTGGGCAGCATGGCTCATGTGGGCTGAGCAGCTGGATTGCCAAGACCCTCGTGAAAAGAACCCAAATTTAACCAGTTCCCCCTTTCTCCAACATGTACTCTCTTGTCTCAGAAAAGCTGCAGCCCAAACACACTGGCTAGAGAATGATCCTAGTAACGCCAGTGATTCCGTGGTTCCACATTCTGAGCTGAAATGCTTCTGTTGCTCGTCCTAAAGGAGGAAATGAGCAATTCTGGTACTGACAAGCTCCTTTACTGAGGTCCTCCTCAAAGTCCTCCCTTCCACTGCAGAGATCCAAAGGAGGACTGCTCCAAAGGGCTCCTCCATGCTGGAATCTGATCGACACCGATGGTACAGGTGTCCCACCCACAGGTAAAGATGTATTTATCCGCAATTCATTCATGGAGGTATTCATGACATTGGCTTTTCAGGATGGACCCATGGAATTAGTGAACCGCTGGCCATGGAGTCAGTTGCTCCAGCTGGTGGAATTACCAAATGATCTGACTGAATGTGCATCTTTGCTGCAACAGTGTGTATTGTGTGTGTGGGGGGGGGAGGGGTGTTCTTTGTGCTGGGCCTGTAACCTGCTCTGTCATCTCTTATGCTGAAAACAGTATCTAAATCATTTCAGTTAATAAAAGCCCCGGAAATATTCATCCGGCCCCATCCACAGCCTCTGTTCCGAGAGGCATGACAGAGCCCTCTTCCCCCAGCAGGGCCAGCCGCCTCTTTCTTAAAATGGAAGCGAGGATCCTCACGGAGCCGGCTTCAGCATGCACTGCATCCCACACCTTTTCCAGCTCCGACAGAATAATGGGCTGCGCTCAGCTCTGATCGTACCCTTCATGGTTCAGTGCTTTGGAGTCCTGGATGCAGAGGCTGACAAGAGGCGGCTTTTTCGGTACACGTTTTTTACTTTTTATTTTTTAAAAGCCCCCTCTTTTCTGCTGTACTTACTGCTTGGTGGCGTTGAAGATTAGGTGGTGAGGTGAGGACGAGAGCAGGAGCAGGAAACACTGGTGCCTTCGGAGGAGATGGGGACGATTAAGGAGATCTTCACTTTAGTGTCAGCTTTGCAACCTGTGAGCGGCTTTACCGGAACTCTGCAGCTTTAAAGCCAAGCGCACGGTGCAGCAGCCGGCCAGGAGAGGCCAGGAATCCACTGGAAAAAGGCAAACACATCTGAAATATAGTCACCAAAGCAAGACATCTCATTAGAAAGGAAGAAATGAAGAGAGGCAAGTGCTTCTGCCAACTCAGGAAGCCCCCTGCCAGGTAATGACAATGTCTTCACGGAAGGATGTGTGCTCTGGGCTTGTTTAGTTTTGAGAATCAGGGAAGCCTTTGTCATCCGTCGTGCAATTAGCACAGTTTGAGAACAAGTTGGAAAGGGGATTCGTACGTTATGCTATAAACAGGGCTGTGTGAGCAACCGATCCAGCGGACGGGAATCCAACCCACACTGCTTTAAATCTCACCAGCTTCAGCCCACCACACATGTATGTATCTGAAATCTAAGTTACTAACCTTCATGGTGGCGAAGGAAATCTTAGACAAGTGTGGGATGCGCTTGATGGGCAAGCGGAGAGGCCCTCCCTTGTTGTGAGAGAGATGCAGCAATCTGCAGAGACTTTGTCGAGCAGGGAATTAGCCAGAGTAAGGCAGGAGAGACGTGTTCTCCTCAAGGTGAGACAGGACATAACTTTGGGCTGATGTGTTGATAAAGGATGCGGGCAGGAGCTGCTTCTCCTTCTCTGGGATCCTGTTCTTCTTCTGCCGCAGCAATAGAATCAGTACGGGTGGCCATGGGGACATTTGTAGTCCTCACTTGCCGGAGCATGTGCCCCCACATGGCCAAGACCAGCAGCTGTGTGGCAGGTCCCAGCAAGCTCCAGGAAGGGCAGAGTCAAAGCTCGGTTGGGGGCAAAACTGGTTTTCTGGTCGAAGTGGAGGGTGTCCCAGGTAGACAGAGGTCAACTTCTGCAATAGACATAAAGGACCTGGGTGGCTGCAAAGGCAGTCAAAACCAAGGTGAGGAAAATCAGCATTGTTTGCCTTTGGACTTCTCTGAGAAACCGAAGCCCAAGCCTAAGCCATGCTCAGAGGCCTGCCTTGTTAGTGCCTGGTGGGCACAGCCTGGGGTTCCCTTGCTGCAGTGCTCAGACTGGCCGGCTCTGCAGTCCGGATGGCGCCCTGTGGCTGAGTTTGCCACAGAAAGAGAGCACTGGTGGATCACCGAGAGCTCTGGTGCAAACCCGCACTTCCACCGTGCAGCAGCCGGGACGGGACCCCTGTGTCGCATCTTGGCGCCTGGTGCTCTGGGAGGCCAGCATCTGTCTCGACACAAAATTTAGAGGAGGCGGAGTTTCCTTCCTCCCTCCCTCCCTTCATGTGCCTTCCTTGCCCGGAGCCAGCTTGCCCCTGCCCAATGCCGGGGGAATCTGTGCTCAGCCCAAGGCACCCTGAAATCCTGTACTGGCTCAGGTCATGGATCTACCAACACGTTCTGCTTGGCATCACCAACTGGCTCCTTGTTCTGTGGCTGCAGTTGGGCTGGCACTGGATGGGGCCTCAGAGGCAGAGAGGGCCATCCTGATGATTGCCACGGCAACTGGGTGCTCCTATGCTATGTGCAATGATGCTTTGCCTCTGGGAAGGTAGGACTGCCAGTCCCTCCCTCCCTGTGGCGTGAGCAGAAGCCCTGCTTTTCCTTCTCCAGCAGGTCAGAATGAAAACCCTGTGAAGCGCCGACCTTCCCTGGAGCTGAATAGGTTTTGCTGGGCTAGAGGGGACTTTCTAGGAAGGCTGTTAACAGGCTGAATGAGGCAAAGTAACCATCCCTCTGCCCTGTGCGAGTAGCTTCTCCCCATGTGAAGAGCTTATCCCAAACAAGAGCAGCTCCCTCCTTCTTCCTTTCTTCCAGAGACGGGACTCCATCCTCAGGGAGATTCATGCTGCTTGTGAGCAAAGTGGTGGGAATGCCTCATAATACATAGCTGGTCCTCCTGTTTGGCCCAGAACTGCCTGGCTGGGTCTAGAAATTCATTTTTCTTTCCCCTTTTTATACTGGGAGAAAGTAGCTGTGAATGGAAACAGCTCCGGGTGAAGGTGAAAGAAGAACACGCAAAAGCAAAGCTTCAACTGAGTATTAAGAAAGGAAAAAGCACGACCTGAGAAGGATTACAGAACTTTCGCTCTCATCAAGGAAGAAATGGAAATTCTGAAAGATTTTGCATGCCTCGTATCAGTCATCAATTCAAATAGGGGGCTATAGCCAAGAAATTCAAAGAAGACCGAGACTGGGATGGGCAACAATGAAGAAACTAGGAAAGATGATAGAAACACAGAAACATAGAAACAGAGCAAGTCAGAAGGAGCCTCCCGGGCCATCTAGTCTGACCTCCAGCACCAGTCGGCTCCACTTACGACATGCCCACCATGTGCATGTCCAGCCTGTCCTTGAACACCCGCACCGATGGGGCCTCAGCCACCTCCCATGGAAGCCCATTCCACACTCTCGGGGTCCTGACTGTCAGGAAGTGCTTCCTGGCATCCAAATTGAACCTTGGTTCCCTGAGCTTTGCTCCGTTGGAGTGTGTCCTGCCTTTCTCTGCAGGGGAGAACAGGTCTTTCCCCACCTCCGTGTGACACCCCTTCACATACCTGTATGTCACCAACATATCCCCTCTGAGTCTCCTCTTCTCCAGGCTGAAGGGACCCACTTCCCTCAGTCTCACCTCATACAGCTTTCCCTGCAAACCGGCCACCAACCTTGTGGCCCTACGCTGCATTGACGCCAACCTGGCTATATCCTTCCCGTAATGGGGGCCCAAAACTGAGCACAATGCTCCAGTTGTGGGCACACCAGAGTCATGTAGAGTGGTAGTAATACCTCTCTCAATCTAGAAGCCACACTTCTGGCTATGCAACCAAGGGTGGCATTCGCCCTCTTGACCACCGCATCACACTGCTGGCTCATGTTCAGCCTGCAGTTGACCAGCACCCCGAGGTCCCTTTCATAAGTGCTGCTTTCCAGCCACTTGCCACCTATCCTGTACTTATGACACCTATTCCTATGCCCCAAGTGCAAGACCTTGCACTTATCCACCTTGAATGCCATCCTGTTGTCTCCTGCCCACTTCCATAGTCTGTCCAGATCCTTTTGGATCTGGAGTACCTGCTTCTCAGTTGTGGCCACTGCTCCAGTTTTAGTATCATCTGTGAATTTGATCAGCAGACTGTTAACCCCTTCTTCCATGTCATTGATAAAAAGATTAAGCAGGATCGGCCCCAGGACAGAGCCCTGGGGGACCCCGCTTGTCACTGGCCACCATCCCGATGATTCCCCGCTAATGGTGACCCTCTGCTTTCGGTCAGTCAACCATGCCCTAATCCACCGGACAGTGCTTTGGTGTATCCCAAAACTCCTCAGTTTCTCCACCAGGGTATCATGGGGCACTTTGTCAAAGGCCTTGCTGAAATCCAGGTATACCACATCCACTGCATCCCCTCCATCTAGCCATCTCGAAACCTTGTTGTAGAATCCCACAAGGTTTGTCTGGCAGGACCTGTTTTTCAGGAAGCCGTGTTGTGTGACTGTCAGCCTCCCTTCCCTGTCTAGCATCACTAGATCTCTCTCTATTATGAGCCTTTCCATTGTTTTTCCTACAATGGACATAAGGCTAACCGGTCTATAATTCCCCATGTCCTTTCTACTACCCTTTTTGAAAATTGGGACCACTGACGCCACCCTCCAGTCTTCTGGATCTTCACCCGTTCTCCACGAGGCCTCAAAAATGGAGGCCAGCGGGCGTGAGAGAACTCCTGCCAACTCTCGAAGTACTCTCGGGTGTAACCCGTCAGGGCCTGGCGCCTTGGTAATGTCCAATGCCCTGAGGAGCCCCTCGACTTCAAGGGGGGTGACTCTAACCTGTGTCCCTAAGTCCCCAGCCTCATCTAATCTCCTATGCGGATATCCCCCATCCTGCTCTGGGGAGAAACAGAGGCAAAATAGTCATTTAGCCTCTGTGCCTGTTCCCTCATATCAGTCACTGGATCGCCTTCCTCCTAATCAAGCATAAGAATGTTTCACTGGACACCAAGGCCAAGGTTGTCCACACGACTGGATTGCCCATCACAATGTCTGGGTGTGGAAGCTGGATCATGAAGGACAGGAAGAAAATGGATGTATTCAAAACATGGTGCTGGAGGAGAGCCTTGCAAATAGCCTGGACTGACAGAAAGACAAACTAGTGCATCCTTGATCAAATCAAGGCAGAATTTTCCTTAGAAATGAAAAAGACAAAACTGAGGCTGTCCTATTTTGGGCGTGTCATGAGAAGGCACAAGTCCCTGGAGAAAACAATTGTAGGAGCGAAAGTGAAAGTCAGAAGATGAACGGAAAGACCAAGCAGGAGATGGAGGGGCTCCATCAAGGACGCCGCACGGCCTTGAGGTGGCGGGAGCGGGGCAGGGCCGCCAAGGGTGCGATATTTTGCAGGGCTTTCGTTTACAGGATTGTCCTACGTTGGAGACGACTTGACGGCAGATGACAGCACGACGACCCCCCCCCCCCCGGTTCTACAGTGTCTCCCCCGTGTTCAAGGCAGTCACTGCCTAACTCAACTCGCCTGTTAACCTTGACTTTGCCCGGTCACCTGCCAGTTCCCTTTCTGCCCCTTTCGTCTCACGTTCCGGATCGGAAATGTCCGGCTGCGAAAGCAGGACGGGCGGAAAGCGCAGTGCCAGCTCCACGCCCTGGCTGAACCAGGCACCCAACACAGGCGGCCCTTCTCCGATGCTCCCCTCACCTGTCCGGAGGCAAGTTCCTCCACCTGCAGGGAGGGCAGGAGGAGTCTGCCGTGCCTTCGCTGGACGGCACGCGATGGCGCCGGGCCACGCACAGCAAACACACAGCTGCCAGCGCCTCCCTCAAGGTCCCCCTCCAGCCACAAAGACAAGTGTTTACTCCTTAAAGGATAAAAATAAACAAGAACTGATGTGTTCATAAAGGCAGAAGGAGATTTTCCCAGATAACAATTACTGGGAAACCCTTTTATATATCTAGCAACGTTTAATTTCCATGGTAATGCCTAATGCTTAATGAGTGTTTTATTCACTCCCCCATTTGCATATTTATAGTTAACTTTTGTAGCTGCTCACGAGGAGTGATTAGCCTTCTGTTTCGGAGAAGGCAAGGCACGGAAATGCCACATGTTCATCTGGGTGAGCACAGAGCATCTGACCTTGCATCCAGCAGCCTTTTGACCTCGCCTGACGCACCCGTGCATGTCCCTGCGGCGGAAGGGTGGAGGAAAGCCGTCACGGACAGCGAAGCCGATGGGTGAACGGGGCCTGCAAGGTGAAGTGAGAGTACTTGGGGAAGTCTGGGCTGGTGGCCAGAGAAGTCCATTCTGCGCTCCCTTAGAAGGCCAAAAAGTAAAGAAGTGGGCAGGGTGTGGAAAACCCACAAGCAAGTGATGGAGGTTGGTGTCAAGTAGAGTTCGGAGCAATCGCTGAATCATGGAAGAGCAGACTTGGGAGGGGCCAAGAAGGCCATCAGGCCCACCCCCTGCTGTTGCAGGACACCGAGTCGCACCACCCCACTCAGGTGGCTGCCCAGTTCCTTTTGGAATATCTGTAGGGCTCAGTGGGGATACGAGTTGCTTGGATTTTGGGTGCAGGGCAGTGAAACTACAACCCAGTGATTTCCACCATTTTGTAGGTTTATAGGTGTCCTAGCTGGTCAGTTCTCAAGGGCAGGAGCTCACCATGAGAGACCCCCTGGACACACACCCAAGGAAAGCCACCAAATATTCAAGTGAATGGATCTTGAGCTCTCTCATTGTGGGTGTTAAAAATGCTGTATGTAGGTCTTTTGTAAAGCTAATGAATCTTAACTGTCCATTCAAGACCGCATAACTACAGAAAACACTGCGTTACCACAAGGGTGGCACGTGCTTTCGCCCTATCCCTAACCCGAACCCTACGGGCTTCCACGGATCTGTCAGTACGGCTGCTATCAAAAGATGTGTTCCATGAGTCATTAGTCTATCTTTAGGATCCACATCCTCCCGTTACTTCTTCACTCCCCATTTCTGTTGGGAATGTGGCATTTGGAAGCTCTCAGATGTTTGTCTTAAACACAGAGATGCATCTCACCTCCATCTAAATTACTGTAATTTTCCCGTGTAACAACAACGGCTGTAATTAATGGCTGCATTTTTCTTCAGTGGCAGGGTTGAGCGATGACATGAAGTCTGCGAGTATTTTTGTTTCAGCGACAAAGGAAGGTGATTAGCTGCTTGAATGTGGATGGAAAGCACTCTCAGTGGGACGGGATTAAAATTAGCAATAACAATTTTTGCATTGTGGGTCCTTTGCTTTGCCTCTCCTTATTTTAATGTACTTGGAGATGGTTGTGTTTGGCACGAACCCGGGGAAGCAGCCCCCACCTCCCTCCCCTCCATTGCTGCTAATGGGGAAGCGTGGCAGCGGCAAGCATGAATGGCAGCTCCTGCGCGAGGCTGGCCCGCACAGGTTGACTGCGAGACCCGGCTCACACTCCGCCACTTCACTTCGTTTATGCGTACTTGATTGGCCTGAACTCGGGCTGTTTCTGTGCATTCAGACCGCTGAAGGGCTCTTGCTGAAGGGCCATTTCAGCTGCACCAAAGAACACTCCTAGTTGACTGGTCTACTGAGACGAACAAGCATGTAGAAACACAGAAACAGAGCGAGCCGGAAGGGGCCTCCCGGGCCATCTAGTCTGACCCCCGGCTCCAGCCGGCTCCGCTCGCGATACGCCCGCCACGCACATGTTGCAGAGCCATAGTCTGAAGGGACAAACCTCTGGGGCTTTTTCGTTAGCAGGCATGAGCAGCCTCCCACACGGAGGACCACACGCCTCCCTGTTCCTTTGCGTTTAGCTGCAAGGCTTCCAGTCGCTGTGTGTGCTTGTCTGAGGGACGTTGGCAGATGTTTTCAGCAAGACCTGGATAAGCGACCTCTTGTATCCTGGATGGGACTTTTCCCGAAGTGGCGACCAAGACCCAGTAGCTTCACCAAAGACTTGCTCCTGATGGAGATGGAAATGTCATTGGTTGGTAGGAACTGACACAGCTCCCTTCATTTTTGGACCCTGCTTGGAAACACGGCTGTGACCACTTGCTGAGTCTGTGCATTTCAGAACTGCTGGACGAGGGCCTTGTGACTCACCCCAACCTGAACGCACAGAGGTTCTCCACATTCCAGCTTGAACCTTCCTCCAGTCTGTATCCATGTCAGATCACAAGCTTCGTTCTGTTTTCTACATGAAAATCCATACATACCTTTGTGCATGTTTTTCCTAATGAGCCCAGCAGCTTTGCTCATTTTTGAAATGGGCACATTCCTCTCTCACTGATGAAAGCACGTGCTCCAAACAGTGTGCTTTCTCGTGTGGTCGTTGCTGTTATGTGCTGTCAAGTTGTCTCCAACTTGTGGCAGTCCTATGAGCGAAAGTGCTCCAAAGTGTCCAGCCTTGCCCAGCATTCATGAACTCACAGCTGTGGTTCCTCTGATGCAGTCAATCCATCTCATATTTGGTCTTCCTCTGCTTCTGCCTTTGACTTTCTCGGCATGATTGTCTTGCCCAGGGAGTCTTGCCTTCTTGATGTGCCCAGAGTAGAACACCCTCCGTTTTGGCATTTTTGCTTCCAGTGGAAGTCCTGGCTTGATTTGATCTGTCCTTCTGCCAGTCCAGGCTATTTACAAAACTCTCCTCCAGCACCATGGTTCAAATGCATCAGTTTTCTTCCTTCCTGCCAGCTTTCACGCCCCTACACAGTGATCAGGAATCCAGGAGCGTGGATGATCTTGGCCTTGGTCTCTGGTGACGCATTCTTAGGTTTGATGATCTTTTCTAGGTCTTTCACTGCTGCCCTTCCAAGCCTCAGTCCTCTTCCAATTTTGTGGACATCTCCCTTTGAGTTGCTGACTGAGCTGAAGTATGTCAATCTTCGCACTTTCAGTTTCTTCATTGTTCTGCACTCATGATCTTGATTTTCTTAGTATTCAGCTGCAGTCCTGCTTTATTTTTCATGCAGATTTTTAAAGCGTATGCACAACCTCTTTTTGGTCTGTGAATCATAGTGCAAGCTTGGAAGTGTATGCCTTAAGTTGCATTCAAGTCTATACTTGCTTTGGAAGGTGTGAACTGGGTAAAATTGAAAGCCAGTGTGGTGTGGTGTTCGGCGCGTTGGATCGGTGACTGGGAATTCCAGGTTCTAGTTCCCACTATGGTCAGGATGGACCCTATTGGGAGCTGTCCCTCCAAGATTCCCTGGGCTTCCTCTTCTGTTCAGCCTGGTCTTCCAATGCAAACTGAGCCATGAGGAAGTCAGTGAATGCTCTCAGACATCTGGTTGCACAATGGGCAACCTTCTTTCACATCCTCTGGCATGGAGGAGGGGCTCTGCTTACACCTTGGTGGTTGGGGGTGCTTCCTTGGCAAGCCCGTTGCAACCAGCCTTCTTTGGCTTCAGCTGCAGCCACTCAGACAGTGGCTTGCACAGTGCACGGGCCTTGATTCCTGGTTAGCACCCCATGAACACTGGCTGTTCTCTCTCGGAACGAGGACTCTGGGGCACTGCAAAACGGACCGACGTCCAGGGAGCTCAGCCCCTGGACAGACTCCCCACACACCCTAGTGCCCACTCAGCCAAGAAGCTTACTGAGTGACTCTGGGCCGGGCACCCACCCTCAGTGGAGCCCATAATGTTGGGCTCAGGACCCATGGTGAGGTCTGGGAACCATTAACAGATCATGGTTTCTTACCGTGGTTTCTAAAACCAAGCACACCATGCTGAAATACCACAACAGGGTTCTGCGGGTAAGAAGACCGTCCTGCACAAGAGTTCGTCCCACAATGAGCTGCCGTGTTGCAAGAACCCAACTAACGGAGGCTAATCAGGATGGCTATACATTAACTCCAGGACCAGAAGCAGAATACCGATTTCTTGGGGGCCACGAGAAAGAGGGCTCTGCTGGTGGGCTAAACAAGTTTGCATTCTGATCCAGCAGAGCTCCTCCTGAGTTCTTTATGTCCTCACACGTGTTCTAAAATCAATTCTTGGGCTACTGTCTTGTGCTTTTGCCTAACGCAGGACCCATGAGATCTGCAGTGCTGCCGTACGGATTTGGACAAGTGGAAGGTTTTGTATTTTCTGCTCTAGTGGGAGCTCAGCAGAGGCCCGTAGCTCAGTGGCTGAGCATGCATTCTGCATGCAGAATGTTGGACCGCTGGTGTGACAGCTGGAAAAGGGGATTTGGCAGCAGGGAAGGCAAAGGACCCTTTTCTTACGGGGAAAAACACTGCCAGTTGCAATTGGACAACAGTGCGGACATGTGTACAGCCAGAGGGCAGAATTCCCTGTGGAAACCCTTGGGATGGAGGCATATGGCACCCCGGCAGGGGTGGAGCTAAAGGCCAAAGGACCCTGAATACTGGCATGTTTTGGCTCCAAACTCTACTGCTAATAGGTAAAGCTGACCAGATGCATTGCAGCCTTTTAGAGGGGAAGAAATTCTGTGATGTTCAGAAATTCTGAAATAGATTCTGTGAGCGGAGTGCTGGAATGGACTGTCCCTGGCCCTGATCCAGCAGGAACTTTCTTCTGTTGTCTCCCCTCTGTGTATCTCCAGAACTTTTAAACACAAAACCTTCCAACTGGGGAGTTTACTCTGCAGAAGCTTCCTCTTATTGCCATTTTAAGGCTCAAACAGATGGTTGGAAGCGCCACTCCAGGTTCCAGTCCAAGCCTGAAAAGAACTCTCTTTGGCCTCACGGCTATTTTAGGAATGAGGTTCAGCACCATGGATAGCTCTTCAAACCTTCTGTCCAGCGTCACCACCACGCAAGCCCACATTTTTCTAATTTGGATTGGCTCTGCTGCCTCTCCATTCAGAATTAATCCACTCGGAAGGGTTTCCAAGGTCTCCACTACCATTTTTGAAAGACATGCTGAGGATCGGTGCTGTCCAAGATGAGGATGGTGGAGGGGAGGAATTGCTGGCTGGTTGCAATTCTTCACTGTTCCTGCCTGGAAATGGGCTGAGCTTGGAGCCTTCTGCATGCAAGGAGAGAGACCCTCCACGGAGCCGTGGGCCCTCCCTTGACTGCTCCTGGGGGAACCTGGCTGGCAGCTTCATTTGGGCCCATCTTGCTCTGATCCTGCAAGTAAATTCCATGATGTCTCTCGAAGTGGAACACTGGCTCTTTAATTCTGCTGTCGTTAAATTCTACCTGAGAAAAGGGGGGGGGGGGAATCTGATGGTGTTGCTTTACAAAGTCATCTCTGAGTGAGCAGATAGCAGATTTCTTGTTCTATAGTAGCAGCTATTAATCCCCAATAAATGAACCCCGGAAGGCATGTTTGCACCACTTCAGATTCAAAAACCATGGGGTTTATCTCAGCTCTGGCAACCTGCCGAGGAAATCCTTAGGAGTGGTGGAGACCAGGAGGGGGGGAAGCCCATTTGAGTTAATAACATGAAAGTAACTTCCTACAGCAAGAGAGTGCTAAGAGCTGATAGGAGATTACATCACAAGAAGAAGGACTTTGCAGAACATTTGATAAAAACCAGACAATTATGATGGGGGGGAGGGGGGGAGAGATTCTGCTACCACAGAACTTCCTCCAAGTTGGCAAAATTACATTTTGGCTGTCCATCTTGCCAAACACTGTGAACAATCCCTGATTAAATCATGTTTATTTATTTAAACAATTTCTTAATAGGCTTTCAGGACTGTAGCTGTACAAAGTGGCTTTACAGGAGAAAAACACGACCACAAACTTATTAATAAGATTGTGTTTAAAATAAATATGCAGAACTTGAGAGCCCTTTCTCCTATAATTTCACTGAGCCATATTCTAACTCTGCAATTTAGGAATATTTGGAATATTACTTGCATGTTGTGAACCACCGAAGCCAGTTTGAGGTTAACCCAGAGCAAATCCAAGGGAGGATATTTCGGCCAAACCTAGAGAGACCTCTGTTATTCTAAATGACTCCTCTTGGCTTTTGCGTGGTTCCTTTGAGAACTCCATGATATAACCCCTGTTTGTGTGCAAGCCCCTTTAACAGCAGGTGGGTCCATGACAAACCAAGATGGTTTATCATCATTGCTGGTCTGCTGTATTGTCTGAACGCAGTTGTGGTATTTCACCATGGTAAGTTTTGTCTTTGGCAGCCATGATAAGAAACAACAGTTTGTTCCATGGTTTCTCTGACTTGCCATGGCTTCCTGTGTAGCCTGAATCCTGGATCATGGTTTCCACAGCCCTGGTATACAATTACCACAGAGTAATTGCAACGAGGGGCTGTTTCAGGAGCCCCTCCAGCCATCCAGCTCTGTATGTGGACCAATGAGGAAGAGGCAGGCAACATAGGCTGGGAGCAATGCACCATGGGCTTGAATGTTATGCCCAGTGGCTGATGAAATACATGCCAATCGTGGGGAGATTAAGTGGGAGTGGTAAAAAACCGTGAACCGTGGTAACCCAGGATTTGCTTATGTGTGAATGCAGCCAGACACACTGCAATATGGATTTTGCTTTCTTACCATGTTTGCATTCATACTTCCTGCAACCTCTGTAACGCGCTCTACGTGGGGCTACCCTTGAAGACGGTCCGGATACTTCAGTTGGTTCAAAATAGAGCTGCCAGGCTGTTGATGGGGACTGGGCGTTATGGTCACATGACTCCAGTTCTCCGTCAGCTTCACTGGCTTCCCATTGAAGTCTGGGCCCAATTCAAGGTGTTGGTAATGACCTATAAAGCCCTAAACGGCTTGGGTCCTGGTTACCTGAAGGAGCGCTTACGTCCATATATGCCCAGCCGCCCCTTGAGATCAGCGGGAGAGGCCCTTCTCCGGGAACCCTCCGGGAAGGAAATTAGGAGGGTGGCTACTCGGAGGAGGGCTTTCTCTGCGGTGGCGCCCAACTTATGGAACACGCTCCCCAGAGAGGTCCGCCTGGCGCCGTCGTTATTTGCTTTTCGGCGCCAGGCGAAAACCTTTTTATTTAAGCGGTATTTTAACTGTTAGTATTAACTGATTTTATCTGGCCAGGGCGGCTTATTTTATATTGTATTTTTTGGATTTTTAATGTTTATATTAATTTATTGTTGTAAGCCGCCCCGAGGCTTCGGCGAATGGGGCGGCATAAAAATGTTTCAATAAATAAATAAATAAATAAATAAATAAATAAAACCTTCACAGTAAGAATTAAATGCCAAACTATGGTTAGCTTGCCTCTGTTAGACTTGCCAACTGCACCTGCGATCCATTTCTCAGTTCATCATTTTACACATCTTCCTTTCTGTTGTGCATCAGCTTGGATCTTTATCCCAGGGGATACTGTCCTTATCCACTAACCTCCAGGTAGGAATGCAAGAGAGCTTCACTCTGCTTGCTATCAGACTTGTCTAGCTTACACCAGTGAACACGGACAGAAACACATTTTTCAAACATTCTGCACATTCTTGATTGTGTTGGGAAAATGTGTGCGCCTTATTTTACATGTGATCATCAGACAATTTGAAAACATCATTTTAAAATATGCATTGTCATGGTTTAGCCAATAGGAGAAAGTGTGCGCTTTAAAATGTGCCCGTTCACCCTTTCCCCATTAAAGTGCACACATTCCCTGCTGGAACAGAAAGCTAATGGGTTGTTGCAAATGAAAACAGGAACAACGCAAACCAGACTGGGGTCCGGAGAACATCCATGAGTTTGAATATCCCTGGTTCTGTCGGCTTGAGCATCCAGTGGAGGCACTGGTTTTGAAAGAGTTAACACTCACAGGCTACATGTAGTTGGCCAGCCTATTTCCTATTTCTTGAGGGGGGAGGCACTGGGGGGGGAGGCATTTCAAAGGGGCCCGGGACATGCAAATGCTACCAGACTGGGCCATAGGGAAGAAACTCATGCTAAAACTCTTCCCACGTGAAAAGGGCTTCAGACGGTGGAGGCTGGTGGCTCTGCAAACTAGCCTGAGCACCAGATCAGCACCATGGATGGCTCCTTTAAAGCCCAGGGTAAAATCTGGCGCAGATAAGGAGTCCCACTGACCTTCTGGCCCCAGGTGGCACAGGCAGGAGATGCATTAGAGCTGGTCATGCGCCACTGGGATAATGCGAGACCTTCTCAGCTCTGGACTTTTGGACGTTCTCAGGTTGCGTCTACCATTCAGTGGAACAAGATGGGAATGAAGTGGCCTAACGCGATAAGAGCATCACACTTCGGGTGGGAATTACATTTTTACATGCTTCCTTACATTGCTATTTTGTGAAAAAGAAAGAGAGACACAATTTAAGTAGAAACTTTGCATGGCAGGAAGAGGGCTGGCAGGCCACCGTGCTGCCGGAGCTGCTCATTCCATACTTTCAGGGTGGGGGGCAGTGCCTATGGCAGCTTTTCCTACCTGCAGGAACGGAGTCCTGCCCATCAGCTCAATTAATCTTCCATTTCATCTTCTTGCATGTTCAGAGACAGCACATGAGCTGTGTATGGAGCCTGTGTCAAGCCTTCAGGAGTAGACATAGCAAAATCATAGAACGATGCTTGGCAAGGAACCACTCTCACACACAGGAAGCCCCAGGTTATACCTTTCCTGTCCTGATGTGCTAGCTTTCTGCATGCAAGGGGATGGCTTTTTTTTTTTTTTTTTTGGCATGTGGAGAAATTGTTCTTGACTCACATTGGATTCTTGGTCATTGCTTTATGATGTCATTTAAGGCGATCAGAAACATCTGCAAGATTCAAATGGGCTAATTTCTCCAAGTACCCCCCCCCCCGGACTCTACTGCCAGAAGGCTTTCCTAACTTCTTCAGAATCTGCAGAACTTTCAGACACTAAAAATGGTGCTTTTGCACAAATTTAGCCACAGAAAAAGATTGAAAATAAAAAAAAAAACGCCAATAAAATGGGCAAAACCCCACATGCAGCAAATTGTGAAATACCACGATGTGGGGGATGTGGACATTTTAATCCCATTTGCCCATTTTAGGGAATACACATTTGCTCAAAAACAAATGGCCACATTTGCACAAATTCCAGACATTCATGGCCCGAAGGCCTGAAAATCCATGAATTGCCAGTGGAGGAGTTTTCTATCAATTCACGTGTCTCTGTGACCACCCGGAGGTCCCTCGTGGAAGAAAGTTAGTTTACAACTTTCGGCCAAGGAATCAGTAAAATAACTGAGCTCCCGGGATGCAAAGAAGTCAGCGCCAAACAGGGATGGGAACATGTGGCCTGCCAGATGTTGTTCGATTGCAACCCCTATTGTCCTCTATAGGGCAGTCCTCTATAGATCTAGAGTCCACCCCTATTGTCCTCTATTGTCCTCTATAGGTTGCAGTCCTCTATAGATTGCAACCACCAACTCTGCTGCCTGGGGATGATGGAAGTTGCAGCCCACCTGTACCTGGTCGGCTACATGGTTTTCACTCTCCACGTGGCACTAGACGAGTCCGATGCCAAGTGGAGAACCCAGAACTGCTCCATCCTGGGAGAAGATTGAGATGAGTTGCAATCTATGCAGCGTAAGAGAAATGCGCAGCCAAGGCAGATGTGCGCAGGAATGCCACAAGAGCGGTGTGAGCTGAGCAAAATTGCACACCTGCATTATTCTGCAGCCCTGATGATGCCTGAAGCCCCGAGGCTCACAGAAAACATTTCTTTTGTCCATCCACACTGGGGGATAAAAAGGCACAATTTATGTAGCATCTTGAAGGCAGAGTATTTATTTCAAGATGGCATCATATGCGACCACCCAGAGAAACTATACTTTCTGTCAATCTGAGATGATAACAGATGATCATAGTTTTCAAATACATAAGTGGCTGTTAGAAAGATGACAGATCAATTGTTCTCCGTGGTTGCCAAGGGCTGGAAAAAAGGGGAATTGCTTCCTTGTGAGCCTCGGGAAAGCTTTGGGCAGAATTGTTTGGAGGAAAGGGGGAAGGCCTTTTCTCTGTTGGGCAGAGAAGGCGCGTTCCAAAAGGGGGGGCACAGGGTTTTCCTCTGGGGCAGAGAGGGGGGTGTAACAGATGGAATTTGTCATATCTAACTCTGGAATCTAGACAGCATACTAAAAAGCAGAGACATCGCCCTGCCAACAATACTGCGTATAGTCAAGGCGATGGTTTTCCCAGTTGCAATGCATGGCTGTGAAAGCTGGACCATAAGGAAGGCTGAGCACCGAAGAACTGAGGCCTTTGAATTGTGGTGCTGGAGGAGACTCCTGCAAGTCCCCTGGACTGCAAGGCGATCAAACCGGTCAGTCCTGGAAGAGATCAACCCTGACTGCTCTTTAGAAGGCCAGATACTGAAGGTGAAACTCAAATACTTTGGCCACCTAATGAGAAGGAAGGACTCCCTGGAGAAGAGCCCGATGCTGGGAACAATAGAGGACAAAAGAAGGAGGGGGCGGCAGAGGATGAGGTGGCTGGATGGGGTCACTGGGGCGGTGACTGTGGGCTTAGGTGGACTCTGGGGGATGGTGGAGGACAGGAAGGCCTGGAGGAGTGTTGTCCATGGGGTCACGATGGGTTGGGCACGACTTCGCGACTAACAACAACAAGCTCTGGACTGTCTACTTCAGGGAACTCCAAAGTCTTTCAGTTGAAGAACGCACCTGGGATTCTATTTTATTTTATTTATTTATTAAAACATTTATATGCCGCCCCATTCGCCGAAGCCTCGGGGCGGCTCACAACATGAAGAAAAATACAATAATAACAATATAAAAATAACAATATAAAATAAATAACAATATAAAAGAACACACCTGGGATTCTGAGAGCACCTGGACACTCCCGAGCTGCCTGCTGCAGGAAGGAGCAGCAGTTCTGATGGCTTTCATGGGCCATCAGGTTGTCTCTGACTTGTGGTGACCCCATGAATGAAGGTCCTCCAGATTGTCTGCCCCACTCACTCTCTCTCAGCTCTTGCGAACTCTTTGCAAGCTGCAGCTGCCTTTCTGGAACTGAGCCATCTCATCGTTGCTCCTCCTCCTCCTCCTCCTCCTCCT